>NW_016914440.1:20376-37482 GCF_001483705.2 Eufriesea mexicana | reverse complement strand
AAATGCTGTAGAACATAAATCATCAGTGAAGAGGCTGATACAACACCTTCAGCCATTTGGTGGCATACGTAATACGAACCGTACCGTCAATTGTGTATATCTCTAGCCATAACAGTACTACACATTGATTATTCTACAATTGTTTTGGAATTTTCATCCTCATTTAACAAAATTGTCCAACGGCTAATGTATGGCGATGATGGCAGTACTGAGTAGTGTGCATTCATTTGTTTATATCTCGAGGTATAATGGATATGCCATTTTTAATTCTGGAACACCTGTCAATTGCAAATATCACAAGTGATAACCGTCCCATGCATCGATTATTTGAGACCTGCTTTAGGATCTACATCACCAGTGAATAAATCAATCCAACGGCTACTTTAAAATTAAAATAGCTGTACTCGGTGCTGTTACGTTACTTGTTGATATCTATACTGGTAATGAGTCAGTCCTTTGTCATTCTGGAATTACAATAGTCTACATATCATTAGTGAACATGTTAATCCATTGGCGGTAGTGATCCATTGGTGGATGCACCAAATACGGAGCTGGGAATTGTAAGCATCTTCATAACCGCTCAATGCATAGATTACACTAGACTTGCTTTTGAATTTACATCACCAGTGAACAAATTATTCCGGCGGCTGCAGTGCTGTGATGGTAGCCGTTCCCAGTACCGTTTGGTCACTTGTTGATGCCTCGGGCGATAATGAGTGTGCTCTCTCTAATTCTAGAATTGCCATGGTGTATAAATCGTCATAGAGCAGATCAATCCAACGGTTACGGTTCACTTTTGATGGAGGTACAAGCAACCGTACCTTCTACTCTAAATGACTCTAGCCGTAACCATGTTATTCATTTACTTCTGTAGACGTTCTTTTGGAACCTACATCATCAGTGAACAAATTAGTCCAAAGACAATAATCCTTTATTGGTGGATGTAACGGATAATTTGCTGGGAATTGTAAATAACTCTCGCCATATTTGATGCTTACATACATTGTCAACACATACATCTGAATTTAAATCATCAGTGATCACATTAGTCCTAGGGCTGCAGTACTGTGCCGATGGCTACACTCAGTACTGTTCCATCACATGTTAATAACTAGAGCGATTGTTGGTCTGTCCTATGCTATTCCTGAATTGCAATAGAATTTAAATCATCACTGAACAGATTAGTCCTACGGCTACAGTGCCTTAGTGGTCGATGTACTAAGAACCGTAAAGATATTTTAAAATACCTCTATCCATAACTGATTCATACATTGATTTTTCTAGATATACTTTGACATTTACGTCATCAGCGAGTAAAATAATGCAACGGCAAGGGTAATGTGATGACGGCTATCCTTAGTACTGTGTTGTCCGTTGTGAATAACTCGAACTACAGCGGCTAAGTTCCTTGTCATTCTAGTATTGCTATAGAATATGCATCATCACAGAGCAACTACATAAAACGGCTACAGTGATATATTGCTGGGTGTACCAGGAAGTGTAGAGCCAATTTTAAATATGTCTAGCCATAGCAGTAATATACATTCATAATTCTAGAATTGCTGTTGAACACATGTTATATGCGTTGAAATTAGATAACGTCTAAAGTACTGTGATGATCGTTGCTCTCAATACTGTTCCGTCAGTTGTTATGCCTCGAGCTATAATGCGCCATTCCCTTGTCGTTCTAGAATTGCAATGGCACCTAAATAATCGCTGTCGGATTAATCCAACTACCACAGTGCTCTATTGGAGGATGCATCAACCACCGTACCGGGAATTGCAAATACCAGCAACCATAACCGATGAGTACAACAATATTCTAGAAATGCTACGGAATCTAATCATCATTGAACAGGTCAATCTTACGCCTACAGTGCTATAGTGGTGGATATAATGAGAAACGTACTCTCAGTTGCAAACGTCTCTGACCATATACGTATTATACGTGGTTCATTCTAGACCTGACGTTAAACTTAAGTTATCAGTGTACATGTTATGCCGACGGCCAAAGTACGGTGATCATGGCTGTACTCAGCACTGCATCGTTAGCTGTTAATGCCTCGAGCTATTGTAGGCCTGCCCTTTTTCATTCTAAACATGCAATAGTATTTTAACCATTACTGAATATCTTAATACAACGGCAGCCTTGCTGTATTTGTGGGTGTGCTGACTACTGTACTGGGATTGGAAAATGTCTCTAGCCATAACTGATGTATGCATTGATTATTCTAGGACAGCTGTAGAATTTAAGTCATATGTGATTGGGTTGACAGAACGGCTGCAGTACCGCCACAGTGGCTGCGCACGTTACTTTTGGATCAGTTAGTATTATCTCGAACTATAGCGTGTCTGCCACTGCCACACGTGTACTGCGATAGAAAATAAATCATCACTGAAAAGATTAATCCAACTGCCGCAGGGCTCTATTGGCGTATGTTCTGAGAACCGATTTGCCAGATGCAAATTTTTCTAGCCATAACCGTACTGTACATTCCTCATTTTAGAATTGCAGTGAAGCATAGGTTGTAAGCGAACAAATTAGCCCAAAGCACTATTGACGGGTGTACCGACTACCTTACTGGGGTAGTAAATATCTCGAGCCATAACAGTAACAAACATTGATTACTATAGACTTGCTTTGGAATTAACATCGCCAGCAAACAAGTTAGTCCAACGGCTACAGTACTGTGATGATCCCTGTATTCAGTACATCATACACAACTTAATATATACATAATGTATACATCAGTTGTGCCTAGACATATTAACAATTCCCAGTACGGTAGTTTTGACATACTACAGTGGAGTTATGTAGCCGTTGGATTAAGCAATTCAGTGATGATCTAAATCCCCTTGCAATACTGGAATGACAAAGAACTGGCGTATTATCGCTCGAGACATTGACAGCTTACGAAACTGTAATGAGTACAGCCGTCATGACAGTATTTTAGCCGTTTTACTAGTTTCCTTACTTATATTCTGATTTTAACAGCAACTCTAGAATAATCATTGTCTAGTACGGTTAAGGCTAGAGATACTTACATCTAACAGTACGGGACATATATCATTCATTAACGGACTTTGAATTAACCTGTTATATGGTGGTGCTCATCCTGCCGCAATTCTAGAATGACAAGAGACAGATCCGTTATAGATCTTGACGTTAAGAATTTGCATAACAGTACCGAGTACAGCCATCGTCACAGTACTGCATCCGCTGGATTAATCTGTCCAGTAATGACTTACATTCCACGGTTCCTCCAGAATAATCATTGTACTTATCGGATATGGATAGAGATATTTACAATTCGCTGTGCAGCAGTTGGTGTATGGGCCAACAGAGCACTCTAGACGTTCAGTTAATCTGCTCAGTGGAGATTTGAATTAGGCAGTATTTCTAGAATAATTAATGTTTGCATCAGCTGTGGTTAGAGGTATTTACTATTCCCGGTACAGCAGTTGGTACGTCCACCATTATAGCGCCCTAGCCATTGGATTAACCTGTTCAGTAGTGATTTGTGTTCTATTGCAATTCTCGAATGAGAAATGTCTGACCCACTATCACTTCTGACAGCAGCAATTGACGAAAGAGTACTGTGTATAGACATTATCACATTACTGCAGCCGTTGGATAAGCTTGTTCAATGATTACTTGAACTCCGCGGTAGTTCCGTAATAACAATTTTATACGCCATTAATGGCTAGTGACGTTCACATCTCCCAGTCCGGTAGTTGGCACGTCCGCCAAGATGTCACTGCAGCCGTATCCTTGATATGCTAAAGATGACTTACATTCCACAGTATGCCTAGAGCTATCAATGTATACATATGTTAAGGCTAGAGATACCGAAGATGCCCGGCGTAGTAGTTGTTGCATCCACCAATAGAGCACTGTAGCTGTTGGATAAATATTTTCAATGACGGTGTAAATTCCGATGCAACTCTATAGTAATACTTGTATTGGACGGCTATGTCTAGAGATATTTCCTATCGACAGTACGGTTTTCAGTACATTTATCAACAGAGTAGTGTAGCCGTTGGATGGATCTGTTCCATGATGATTTACATTCCACTGCAATTCTAGAATGACAACCGACTGTCCCATTATCGCTCGAAGCATTAACAACTGACGAAACTTCTGAGTACGTGCAACATCACAGTTCTATTGCCGACGATTTACTTTTATCCCTGGTGATGCAAATTCCAAACCAAGTCTAGAGTAATCAATGTATGGTACGGTCATGTCTGGAGATATTTACAATTCCCAGTGCGGTGGTTGGTACATTGATTAAACAGAGCACTGTAGCCGTTGGATTATCCAGTTCAATGATGACATAGATTCTGTAGCAGTTCTAGAAGGACGAGGGAGGGAGCAGTTATAGCTCGATTTATTAAAAATAGACGTGTAGAATTGTCTATACACATCACAACAGTAATGTAGCCATGCGATTAATTTCTTCACTGCCAAGTCAAGTTCAACTAAAATTCTAGAGTAGCTTAGGTATAGGTCAGCAATGCGTTGGGATATATACTATTGGGAGTACGTTGCTCAGCACATCAACTAACGGAATGCAGTAGCCGTTGGATAAATCAATTCATTGAAGACCCATTCCCTATAGCAAGTCAAGGATGATCAACGGATAGATCACATATCTTTAGTGATACTGACAAATGGCAATACAGTACTGAGTGTAGCCACCTACACAATATTATAGCCATTCTGTTAATATTTTCGCTGATGATCAAAGTTGTTCAGCAATTGTAGAATATTCAATGGGTAAGGCAACTGCCTCTGGAGACACGGATACATGTTAAAACTGTAATGAGCAACGTTATCATTACGCTTCTGTAGTCATTTGTTTGATTTGCTCCCTGATGGTACAGATTCAGCGGCATATCTGGAAGTATCAATGTATAGAAACGTTATGGCTCTAGCTATGTACAGTTGGCATTACTGTGCTTAGTACATCAAGCAACAGGGCGCTCTAGCCATTGGATTAATCTGCTCAGCCTTGAATTAAACTGTATAGCATTTCGAGAGTGGTCAACGGACACATCAACTGTCACTGGAGCCATTGACATATGCCAAAGGAGTATTTAATACAACCATCATTATAGTCCTGCAGCCATTTGTTTAATTTTATCGTAGACGACATATATTCCTCAGCTGCTATAGAAAAGAAATGTACAGGTCAGCTATGGCTAGACATAATTGCAACTGTCAGTACGAAACTTGGTACATCCACATGTATAGCACTATTGCGGTTGGATTAATCTTTCTATTAACGACATGAATTCTATAGCGACTCTAGAATGATCAATGTACAGATCAATCATCGGTAGTAGTATTGACAAATATCAAAAGAGTACTGAGAGTACCTATCAAACGTGCAATGAAACCGACGTATTAATCAGTTGATTGATAATATAAGTGCTATGGCGACTATGGAATAATCAATGTAGGGATCTGTTGTGTCTAAGCATAATTACAATTGAGTGTACGGTACTTGGTATATCCAACAAGAGGCTACTGTAGCCGTTGAACTGTTCGGCTCATTGGTGATGTGAACCCTATAGTTACTATAGAATGTTCAATGTATAGAACAAATATGGGTAGTGGTATTGATAAACGGCAACATAATACCGAGTGTAGCCATCTCCACAATATTGTAGCCATTGTACTAATCTGGTCGATGATCGTCTAAATCCTTCAGCAATTATAGAATGATCAATGGATACAGCAATTGCCGCTGGAGATATTGGTATGTGTACTGAGTACAGCCATCATCAGTGCACTGGGGACGATTGAATAATCAGATCTCTGGCGATTCAAGTGCTACAGCAATTCAAGAATATCCAAAAGAAGGTCCATTAACCCATGAGGTATTAACCATTGACAACACAGTGCTGAGTGTAGCCATTACCACATGACCGTAGCAGTTGTACAACTTTGTTCACTGGCGATGTAAATGCCAAAGCCATTCTAACATAATCAGCGTATAGTACGGCTATGGCTAGAGATTTTTAAAATTGATAGTACTATACGTAGTTCATACACCTACAGAGCACTGTATCTGTTGTATTATGCTATGCAGCGATGATTTATATTCTACAGCAGTTATTGAATGACAAAAGGCTGTTCCATTATCGCTCGGAATATTAATGTTTCACAACAAACTACTGAGTAACAGCCATGAACACAGTACTGTTTCGCTTGGATTACATTGTTCGCTGATGACTTCAATTCCATAGCAGTTCTGGAACGTCAAAGCACTGATACATTGTACCTCCACATATTAGCATTGGAAAACACAGTACTGAGTTCAGCTATAATCTGAGTAGTCTATTCGTTGGTTTAATATATCCGTTGGTGATTTAAGTGCCACAGCCATTCAGGAATAGCCAGTGTGAAGTACACTTATGGCTAGAAGCACTTCCAATTGACAAAACGGTTCTTAGTAGCTCACAAGCAGATCACAGCAGCCGCTGGATTAACCAGTTCTATGATGATTTAGATTATGTAGCATATCTAGAATGACAAGTTACGGGTCAATTATATCGTCAAGCGTTAGCAATTGACATAGCAGTACTGTGTACAGCCCCCATCGCAGTACCGTGAGCAATGGATTAGTTTCTCCATTGTGAATTATATTGCACAGCTACTCTAGAATATTTAATGTACAGTACGGTTTTGGCTAGAGATGTTTTCAACCGACGGTACGGTACTTTGTTCATCCACAGGAAGAGCACTGTGGACGCTGGACGCATATGCTCAGTGATGATATAGATCATACAGCAATTATGTAATGGTAAGTGACCTGTCCATTATCTCTCCAGATATTAACAATTGACAACACAGTACTTGGCACATCCATCATGGCGGTGCCCTGGAAGTTGCACCACTTTGTTCACTGGTGGTCTAAGCTCCACAGCCAATCTAGATTAATCAACGTATGATAAGGTTATGGCATGGGAAATTTACAACTGGCGGTGTGGTGCTTGGTGCACCCACAGTCAGAGCACAGCTGCGTTTGGATTAATCTGTTCACTTATGATATATATTCTACGGCAGCTATAGAATGGTAAGAGACAGATGCATTACCGCTCGAGATATTAACCATTGACAACACACAACAGGGTACAGCCATCACCACAGTATTGGATCACTTGGATTAATTTGTTCCATGATGACCTATATTCTATAGAAATTCACGAAAGGCAAGCCGCAGATCGATTATCTCTCAACATACTGGCAATAGACATCACAGTACTGAGGAAAGCCATCACTAGGGTACGGTAAGCGTTGGATTACTTTTCTCACTGATGACGCGATTTGCAAAGTAATTCAAGTACAACCCATGTATAGAACGGTTGTGACCAGTGATATTCACAATTGGCGGTGCGGTACCTTGTGAATTTATGAGCAGAGCACTGCAGCCGTTGGATTGCTATGTTCAATGATCATTTAGATTCCACTGCAATTCTCGAATAACGAAGGACAGATCAGTTATTGCTTGCGACATTGACGACTGACAACTCAGTACCATGTACAGCCATCATCACAACATTGTGGCCGTTGGAATAAATTGATCACTCACGGTTTAAATTCCACAGCTGTCCTAGGATAATTCGTGCAAACGTCAGTCATGGCTAGAGACATTTAAAATTCCCAGTACGGTAGTTGGTGCAACCACCGACAGAGGACGGTAGCCGTTGGATTAATCAGTTCAGTAATGATTTAAATGCTATTGCAATTCTAGAATGACAAAGAAATGACTCATTACTTCTTGAGACATTAACAATTGACGGATCACAACTGAGAGCTGCCATGATCAATGTTCTTTATCCGATGGTTTAAATCGCACAGATCGTTTTTATTTAACAGCAATTCTATAACAATCAATCCCGTAATGAGTACATCCATCAACACAGTACTGCAGCCGCTGGAATAATCGGTACACAGTCGATTTAAATAATGCAGTAGTTCATGCGTATACAACCTACGCGCTAGTTACTGCTAGAGGCGTTAACAACTCCCAGTATGATAGCTGTTATATTCACCAGTAGAGCACTGTAGCCATTGGATTAATCTGTTCTGTGATGATTTACATCCTAATTAAATCCTAGAATGGCGGAGGACTGTCCCACCATCGCTCGAGACATTGACAGATGATGAAAGAGTACTTAGTACAGCAACATCACAGTACCGCAGCCGCTGGAATGATTAGAACGCTGATGATTTAAATCCTAAAGCATGTCTATGGTAATAGACGTACTGCACGGTTACGGCTGGAGACAATTATAATTGACAGCACGGTACTTGTAACATCCATCATCAGATCACTGTAGCCATTGGATTAGTCTGTACAGGGATAATGCAAGTTCCACAGTAGTTCTAGGATAGCTAATGTATACACCAGTTACAGCTAGAGGTATTAACAGCGCCCAGTACGTTAGTAGGTATATTCACCAATAGAGGACTGTGGACGTTGGACTAATCTGTTCAGTGGTGATTTACATACTTTGGCGTTTCTTGATTTACGACGGAATGTCACAATTTCACTTGCGGCACTGTCATTTGTGGAAGCACTACTGCATAGAGCCAACATCGCAGTACTTTTGGCAGTTGGACAAATTTGTTCTCTGCTAATTTAAATTTAACAGCAATTCTAGAATAATCAATATGTAGTACAGTTATGGCTGGTGATATTAAAAATTGACTATACGGTTCTGTGCACATGCATCGGCGTAGCACTGTAGCCACTGGATTAACCTGTTCAATGATGACATATGTCCTATAGCAATACTTAAATGACAAAAGACGGAACAGTTATAGATTGAGATATTTACAATTGACATAACAGTACTGCGTACGGCTATCATCGCAGTACTGCTGTTGTTGCATTAATTTGTGGCTAGAGTAATCAATGCACCTGCAACGGCTACGGATATATTAACTGACACAGCGGTTCAAATTCCATCAGCCAATAGTGCTCATTAGTCGTTGTATTAATATGTTCAGAGATGACACGTATCCTATACCATTTCTGGAATGACAAATGGCAGATCTATTGCTGATCGAGATATTACTAACTAACAGCACAGTAACAAGGACAGGCATCGTCACAGTACTGTTGCCGTTTTATTCATTATCTCACAAATGACTTAAATTTCACATATGTGAAAGAAAAATCAACGTATATATCAGTTATGGATGGAGACATTTACTACTCCCAGTACATTATCTGGTACATCCACAATTATAGCACTGTAGCCGGTGGATTAATCTATTCAGTGATGAGATAAATTCAATTGCAGAACCAGAATGAAAAAGATTTGCCACAATACCCCTAGAGACACTGAAATTTGGCGAAAAGAACTGGGTACTGCCATCATCACTGAACTTTATCCGTTGGACGAATTTGTTCAATGTTAATTTAAAATTAACAGCAATTCTAGTATAACCAGTATATGGTACCGTCATGTCGGGAGATATTTACAATTGACAGTATGGCACTTAGAACGTCCATCAACGGAGCACAGTAGCTGTTGTACTAATACGTTCCCAGAGCATTTACTTTCCACGGCAGTAGTAGAATAACCATTGTGTGTGTTAGTTATGGCCGCGAACATTAACAATGGACTTGACGGTACTAAGCGCATCCACCAAAGGAGCACTGTTCTCGTTAGATAAACATGATCAATGTTAATTTAGATCCTGTAGTAATTCTATTTTGACAATATCCAGATCCATCATCTCACCAGGCATAGCAATTAACCTGGCAGTACTGAGTACCGCCATCGTCACATTGCTGCAGCTGTTGGACTAATTTATTCACCTAAGACTGAAATTGCACAGTAGCTCTCGTAAACTAAATGTATGCATCAGCTATTGCTACAGACATTAACAATTCCCAGAGCATTAGTTCGTACATACTTCAATGGAGCGCCCTAGCCACTGGATAAATCTGTCCAGTGACAACAAACATTATATTGTAATTCTAGAATGACGAATGTCTGGCCCGTTATCGCTCACGACACTAACAACTGGCAAAAGGGCACAGAGTACATCAATCATCACAGTACCTTAGCCGTTGATACAATTCGTTCCCTCATAGCTTAAGCTAAACGCCAATTCTGGAATAAACAATGCATGGTACTGTTATGGCTGCAGACGTTTGCAACTGACGGTACTGTACATGTTCCATCTATCAGCAGAGCAGTGTACCCATTGAATAAGCATGATGAATGATGATGTATATTCAATAGCAAGTCTAGAATGATAAATCCTAGAATGGCAAAGGACTGACCCATTATGGCTCGAGACATTTACAATTGAGATTAGGGTACTGAGTACAGTCATTATCGCAGTGTTGTATCCTTTGGATTAGTCTCAACACTGATGACTTAAATACCACAGTAGTTCTGGTATAACCTGTGTATACATCATTTATAGTTAGAGAAGTTTAAAGTTCCCAATACGGTGGTTTATGCTTTCACCAATTGTGCACTGTCGCAGTTGGATGTATTTGTGCACTGATGATGCAAATTCCAAGGCAAGTCTGGAGTGATCGATGTATAGGGTGGTTATGTGTAGAAGTATTTCCATTTGACAGAACAGCACTGAACACATCCATTAAACAGGACACTGTAGCCGTTGGAATATCCAGTTCAATGAAGATTTGGATTGCAAAGCATTTCTGGAATGAAAAATGGCTGATCCGTTATATGTCGATATATTAACAATTGACAAAGCAGTACTGGGTGTTGCAATCTGCACAGTGCTGCAGCTGTAGGAACAATTCGTTCAATGATGATATAGTGTCCGCAGTATTTCTAGAATAATCATAGCATAAATCAGTAATGGCTAGGTATATTTACAACTCGCAGTAGGCTAGTTGGCACATCCACCAATAGAGCAAAGTAGCCGCTGTATTAATCAGTTCAGCGATGATTTAGTTACCATTTCAATTCAGGAATAAAAAAAGGGAGACCCATTAGCGCTCAAGGCATTAGCAATTGACTTAGGAGTACTGAGAACAGCCGCAATCACAGTACTTCAGCGTTTGCACTAATTCGTTCACTGATAACTTGAGATTAACTCTAATTCTAGAATAATTAATGTTGAGAACACTTACGGCTAAGGATATTTACAATTGGCAGTACGGTACTCTGTACATCCACCAAAATATCTCTCCAGCAGTTTGATGAATATGTTCAATGTCGATGTATATTCTACAGCAATTTTAGAACGAAAAAAGATAGATTCAATATAGCTTGAGATATTGTCAATTGGCATAGCTGTTCTAATTACAGCCACCACCACATTACTGCTGCCGTATATTCAATATCTTCACTGACAGATAAAATTCTCCATCATTTCCCGAACAGTCAATGTATAGAACAGCTGTGGCTAGAGATAATTGCATTCGACGTAACGGTAAGTAATACACCTACCAACAGAGACTGATGCACTGTACCCCGAGAAATTGACAATTTACAACACATTATTGGGTATAGCTGCATCACAGTAGTGTAGCCGCTGAAATACTTTTTTCACTCATGACGCCAATACAAGGACAGCTCTAGAATAGACAATGTATAATATGGCTATGGCTAGATATATTTACGATTGACAATACGCTACTCAGTACATCCACCATAGGAGCACCCTTCTCGATGGATAAATCTGACCAACGATTGTATCGATACTGTAAGAACCCTATAATGGCAAAATACAGATCCATTACATCACCAGGACTTAAAAACTTACATAGCACGACTAAGTGCAGCCATCGTCACATTATAGCAGCCGTTGGATTAATTTCTCCACCGATGAATTAAATTCTACACCAATCCTAGATTGATCAATATATAGTGCAGCTATGTCTCAATATATTCAAATTGATATCACAGTACTGAGTAAAGCCGGCATCACTGTACATCAGCTTTGGTCTTCTTTGTCCACTCACGGTTTAAATTCTAAAGCAATTCTAGTTTGACAACGCACAGATCCATTATCCCTCGGTATACTATGAATTGAAGACACAGTACCGAGTACAGCCATTATCACAGTACTGTAGCACTTGGATTAATTTGTTCAGTGACGATGTACGTTCAAAAGCACGTCTAGAGGAATAAATGTATGGAACCCTTACGGGTAGAGAAATTTACAGTTTCCAGTACGGTAGTTGGAAGATCCATCAACACTATACTGAAGCCTTTGGATTTACGTTTTCAATGATGTCTTGGATTCGATAGCCTTTCTATAATGACAAAAGGCATATTCGTTATAGCTCTAGACAAGAACAATTTACATGAGGGCACTGAGTACAGCCATTATCTCGTTACTGCTGCCGTCGGATTAATCTGTTCACTGATGATTTACGTTCCACAGTAGTTGCAGAATTATCAATGTAATCCTAGGTTATGGCTAGAGATATTTACAATATTCAACGCGGTGTTTCGCCTATCCACCAACTGAATACTGTAGCCGTTGGATTAGTATGTTCAGTGATGACTTAAGTACAACAGTAATTCTAGAATAATCAATGCATACGTCAGTTATGGATAGTGATATTTACTATCCGATGTACAGCAGTTGGTGGACCCGCCAATAGAGCAATATAGCCGTTGGATTAAGCTGCTCAGTTATGTCATAAATTCTATTCCATTTTTTGAGTGGCATTGGACTGACACCTTATCGCTCTAGATTTTAGCAAGCGACGGGAGTAATCAATGTGTGGTACCGATATTGCTAGAGATGTTTAAAATTGAGAGTATGGTCCCTGGTGTATCCACCAAGAGAGCACTGTAGCAGCTGAATCAACCTGTTCGGTGATCAGGTACTTACTCTGGCAATCCTAGAATGACAAGAGACTAACCCGTTAAGGATCCAGATATTAACAAACAACACAGCAATAATGTGCACATCTATCACAACAGTACTGCAGCTGTTCGATTAATCTACTCACTTATGATTTAAATTACGCAGCGGTTCTACAATGTTCAATATATAGATCAATTATTGCTAGAGATATTTACTACTCCCAGTACAATAATTGGTACATCCGCAATTGGAGCAATGTAGCCGTTGGATTATGCTGTACAGTGGTGGTATATATCGTATTGCAATTCTGGAATGACAATGGAATAGTCCATTACCGCTCGAGGCAATAACAATTGACGAAGCACTAGTGAGTACAGTAATCATCAGAATGCCTTAGCGGTTGGAATGATTTTTTCACTGTCAACTTGAGTTCGACAACAATTCCAAAGTAATGTATATGTAGTATGGGTATGGCATCATATATTTACATTTGACAGTATGGCACTTGGTACATCCATTAATGGCAACCTGTAGCCGTTGAATTACCATGCTCAATGATGATGTAGATTCTACAGCAATTCCACAATGGTGAAGCACATATCCTTCATAGCACGAGATACTGACAACTGACATAACATGCAGCCATGATACCAGTATTGCAGACGTTGAATTGAACTATTCACTTATGATTTAAATTCCACAGTAGTTCCAGAATGATCATTGCATACAACAGCTGCTTCTGGAGATATTTGCATCTCCCGAGGCGGCAGTTGTTGTATCCACCAACAGTGCACTGCAGTCGTATGTTTAATCTATTCAGTGATGATTTAAATTCCACAGCATTTCTAGAATAATCGATGTTTAAATCAGTTATGGCAGGAGAATTTTAAAATACACAGCACGATAGTTGATGCATCCAACAATTGAGCATTGAAGCATTTGTATTTACCTGTTCAATGAGGATTTCGATTCTATAGCAATTCCACAATGAAAATGGACTGACCCTTTATCGCCCGTGACATTAGCAATTGACATTACTCTACTGAGCTCAGTAATCATCACAGCACAGTATCCTTTAGATTAATATCAATACTGATGACTTGAACTCCACAGTAGTTCTGGAGTAACCAATGTATAAATCAGTTATAGTTAGAGATGTTTAAAATACACAGTACGGCAGTTTATGCAACCACCAATTGAGCATTGTCGCGGTTGGATGTCTTTGTACACTGATGATGCAATCGCCAAAGAATGTATAGAGTGATCAATGTATAGGGCGGTTATGGGTACGGACACTTACAATTGCGGTTTGGTACTTAGCACATCCGCCAAAGCACCACTGTATCCGACAGACTATTCTTTGCAGTCGTAGTCTATATTTTCTAGGAATTCTAAAACTGCTAGTTGCAGATGTATTATACCTCATGGCATTAACATTTCTTATATGACGACCGAGTACAGCAATCATCAGAGTAACGTTGGAGTCGGAATAATTTGTACACTGTTTATATATGTTCTATAGCAATTCTAGGTTAGCCAGAGTATAATACAGCTGTGACTAGAGATATTTGCCACTGAGCGTACGGTACTTAGTACATACACAAACCGAGCGCTGTAGCCGCTGGCTTAGTCTGTTCAGAGATGAACTAGATGCTGTTGCCATACTAGAATGGCAAAGGACAGATCGATTGCCGCCCCAAATATTATTAATAGTCGAATCAGTACGGAGTGCAGACATCATCACCGTACTACGTCCGTTGGAATAATTTGTCCGCTGATAACTTGTGTTTAACAGCAACTTTAGAATAATCATTGTATAGTACGGCTATGGCTACAGGTAATTACAATTGGCAGTATGGAACATAGTATATCCTTCAACAGAGCACTGTAGCCGTTGGATTGACCTATTCATTAATGACTTAGATTCCATAGCAATTCTAGAGTGACAAGGGATATAGCCATTACCGCTCGAGACATTAGTTACTGACAAAGCAGTAATGACTACAGCTATCATCACAATACCATAGCAGTCGGAATAGTTTTTTCACCGGTGACGTTATTTCCAAAGCAAGTCTAGAGTCATCAATGTATTGTGCGGTTATGGCTGCAAATATTTGCAATTAACATTACGCTACTTGTTACGTCCACAGAGAAGTTACTGCAGCCGCTGTATTATTCTGTCCACTGATGTGTTATATTCCACAGTAGCTCTCGAATTTCCTACGTATACATCGGTTATGGCTAGTGATATTTACATTTCCCAGTAAGTCAGTTGGTACATCCACATGTAGAGCAGAGTAGAAATTGGGTTATTCCGTTCCGTGATGAATTAAGTTCAAAAGCAAGTCTAATGCGCTCACTGTATAGAACGGTTATGGCTATAGGCATTTCAAATGTACAGTATCCACCAACCGAATACTGTAGCCGTTGGATTAGTATGTTCAGTGATGATTTAAGTACAACAGTAATTCCAGAATAATCAATGCACACATCAGTTATGGATAGAGATATTTACTATCCGATGTGCAGCAGTTGGTGGACCCGCCAATAGAGCAATATAGCCGTTGGATTTATCTGTTCAGTGATGGCATAGATTCTATAGAACTTTAAGAATGGCAAAGGAATGACGCAATAACGCTCTAGGTATTAGCAAACGATGAAACAGTACGGAGTACAGCCGTCATCCCCATGCTGTAGCCGTCGGATTAATTCGTTCACTAATGATGAATGTTTCAAAGCATGTTTAGAGTAATCAATGTATGTTTCAGTCATGGCTGGAGATATGTACAATTGACAGGACGGTCCTTTGTACATCCTCCAACAGAGCACTCTAGCCCTTCGACTGATCTGTTCAGTGATGATTTAAATTCCACAGGATTTCTACAATGTTCAATGCAGGCATCAACTATGGCTGGAGATATTTACAAATCTCAGTACGATACCTTGTGCGTCCACCAAGAGAGCACTGTTGCCGTTGGATTAACCTGCATATTGATGATTTATATTCCATAGAAATTCTAGAATGACAAAGGACAGATCCGTTATCGCTCGAGAAATTAGTCATTGAGGAAACAGTACTGAGTACAGCCACTATCACAGTACTTTAGTGGTTGAACTTATTTGTCCACTGGTAATCTGTGATTAACAGTAACTCCACAACTTATCAGTATATAGTACTGTTATCTGTAGAGATATTCACAAACGACAGTGCTGTACTTAGAATGTCCGTCAACAGAGCACTGCAGCCGTTGGCTTAATCCTATTCATAAATGGTGTGGATTCTATAGCAATTCTAGAATGACAATGGGCAGATCCGTCGGAGCTCGGGATATTAACAATTGTCGTGAGAGTACTGAGTGCACCCATCACCACATTACTGAAGCCGTTGAAATAATTTGTTCACTGATGATGCAAATTCCAAAATAGTTCTAGAACAATCAATATATGCATCAGTTATGACTAAATACACTTACAATTCCCAGGGCGGTTGCTGGTCCATCCACTAATAGGGCACTGCAATCGTTCGATTAATCTGTCCACTGATCATATTAACTCCACAGTACCTCTAGAGTACTCAATGTATATGTCAGTTATGAACAGAGGTACTTACAGTTCCACGGTACGGTCACAGGTACATTCAAAAACATAGAACTATGGCAGTTGGATTAATCTGTTCACTGATGCTTTAAATTCTATTGAAATTCTAGGATGTCAAAGGATTGACACATGATTGCCCGAGATATTAGCAATTGGCAAAACTGTACAGAGTGTAGACATCATCACTGTACTTCAGCCTTCCTTCTAATATGTTCACTCATGTTGTAAATTCCAAAGCCAATCTAGGGTATTGAATACATACTACAGCTGGGGATAGAGGTATATACAATTTCTTGCATGGTAGTTGGTACATCCACCACTAGAGCACCGCAGCCGTTTGATTTGTCTGCTCGTTTACCATTTAATTTGTATTGGAATTCTAGAATGACGAAGGACTGACCCATTACCGCTCGAGACATGAGCAATTGACCAAAAAGTACTGAGTGCAGCCATTACCACAGTATCTTGGCATTTGCACTAATTTGTTCACTAATAATATGAGTTAGACAGCGATTCTATAGTAATCAATGTATAGTACGTTTATGGCTACAGGTATTTACATTTGACCGTACGGTACTTAGTACATACATCAAGAGAGCACTGCAGCCGTTGGATTAACCTGCACAATGGTGACTTATATTATACAGCAATTCTGGAATGGCAAAAGAAATAGCCGA
>NW_016914440.1:0-19082 GCF_001483705.2 Eufriesea mexicana | reverse complement strand
ATTTAATTTGTATTGGAATTCTAGAATGACGAAGGACTGACCCATTACCGCTCGAGACATGAGCAATTGACCAAAGAGTACTGAGTGCAGCCATTACCACAGTATCTTGGCATTTGCACTAATTTGTTCACTAATAATATGAGTTAGACAGCGATTCTATAGTAATCAATGTATAGTACGTTTATGGCTACAGGTATTTACATTTGACCGTACGGTACTTAGTACATACATCAAGAGAGCACTGCAGCCGTTGGATTAACCTGCACAATGGTGACTTATATTATACAGCAATTCTGGAATGGCAAAAGAAATAGCCGAAACATCTCGAGCTAATAGCATTTGACATGACAGTACTGAGATCAGACATTGTCACAGCACTGCACCCGTCTGTGTTATCTGTTCGTTACAATTTAATTTCCACAGTAGTTCTAGAATGACCAACGTATACATCAGTTATGGCAAAATATATTTGCGCTTTTCAGTACGTTAGTTATTGCATCCATCAGCACAGCGCTGTTGCCGTTGGATTAATAAGTTCAATGATTACGTAAATTCCGCAGTATATCTACAATAATGAATGTACACATCAGTTATCGCTAGAGATATATAGAACTCCCAGTACGATGCTCGTTACATCCACTAGGAGAGCACTGTAACCGTTGGATTACTCACTTCAGTGATGATCACGATTCAATTACAATTCTGGAATGGCAATGGACTGGCCCATTATCGCTCTTGACGTTAGATAGTGTCGATACTGTACTGAGTACAATCAAAGCCACTTTACTGTATGTGTCGGTTTAATTTGTTCACTGATGCCCTAAATTGAAATTCAAGCCTAGAGTAATCAATTCATAGTACGGATATCACGAAAGATGTATACAATTGTCCGTTCTGTTCTTAGTACAACTGCGAACAAAGCAATGTATCCGTTGGAATGGTGTGTTTAATGATAATTTAGACTACATAGGAATATCAGGATGTCAAAAGACAGATCCATTTTCGCCCGAGACATTTACATTTCAAATAACAGTACAGAGTACAGCCATGACTACAGTAATGCAGCCGTTGTTTTAATATGTTGAATGACGATTTATATTCCACATTAGTTCTAGAACAAACAATGTATGCATCAGGTAGGGCTAGATACATTTATAACTCCCAGTACGGTAGTTGGTGCGTCCATCAATACAGCACTGAATCCGTTGCATTAATAAGCTCATTGTTGATTTAAATTTCACAGTATTTCTGGATTAATAAATGTACACATCACTTATGGTTATATATATGTAGAGGTCCCAGTACGGCAGATGGTACGTTCACCAAGAGAGCAGTGTAGCCAAATAATCTGTTCAGTGGTAATTAAATTTCTATTCCAATTCTAGAATGGCAATGTACTTACCCCTTAGAGCTCGAGGCATTAACAATTGACGAAACAATACTGAGCACAGCCATAATCACAGTACTCTAGCGTTTGGACTAATTTGTTCGCTGATAATATTAGTATAACGGCAACTCTAGAATAATCAATGTGTAGTACGGCTTTGGCTAGAGATATTTAGAATTGACTGTACAGTACTTAGTACATCCGCCAACAGAGCACTGTAGCTGTTGCATTAACATGTTCAATGATGATGTGGATTATATAGCAATTCTTGAGTGATGAAAGGCCTATGTGTCATAGCTGGAGATATTAACAGTTGCCATGACAGTACTAAGTAAAGCCATCGTCATAGGACTGTAGGCGTTAGATCAACTTGTTCACGGATGGTTCATGTTCCACAGTAGTCCTTGAATAATCAATGCATACATCAGTTACGGTTAGAATCATTTACAACTCCCAGTACTACAGTCGGTACTACCACCAATAGCACAACGTTGCCGCTGGAATATTATGTTCATTGATGATTTAGATACTATAGCAAACCTATAATGACACAGGACTGACCCATTATCCCTCGAGAACTAATCAATTGACGACGCAGCCCGGAGGACAACCAACACCACAGTACCCTAAAAGTTGGGCTGATTCGTTCGCTTATAATTAAGGTCTAACAGCAACTTCAGATTAATCAATACATAGTACGGATATGACTACAGGTACTTACAATTGTCAGTACGGTACCTATTGCATACAAATACGGATCACTGTAGCCGTTGAACCAACATTCTCAATAACGATGTAGATGCTACAGCAACTCCAGAATGACAAATCGCACAACAGTTAGAGCTCGAAATATAAACAATTTACGTAACAATGCGGAGTACATCAGTCGTCACAGTATAGACGCCGCTGGATTAATCTGTACAGTGATGACTCATATTCCACAGTAGCTCTAGAGTAATCGACGTATTCGTCATTTATGAATAGAGACATTTACTACTCCCATTACATTTGTTGGTACATCCACCAATACAGCAATGTAGACGATGGATTATGCTGTCCAGTGATGGTATATATTCTCTTGCACTTCTGGAATGACAAAGGGCTGGCCCATAATAGCTCGAGAAATTAGCAATTGACCAAACGGTAATGGATACTGCCATCATCACAATGCTATAGCCGTTGGAGAAATTTGTTCACTGAGAAATTAAATTTAACTGCAATTCCGGAATAATCGATACATATTAAGGCTATGTGTACAGATATTTACAATTGACCGTACGGAACTTAGTAAATCAATCATCCAGGCACTGTAGCCGCTGAATTAACGTGTTCAATGATGACATAGAAGCTATAGCAAATCTTGATAGACAAATGACAGAACAGATATAGCTTGGGATATTGACAATTGAATAGCAGTACCGTGTACAGTCTTCATAACTTTACTGCAGATCTTGGAATAATGTAATCACTTTGACTTAGTTTCCCCACCAATTCTATAACAATCAACGTATACAACACTCATGGCTAAAGGTATTTACTTTTCCAAGTGCGGTAATTGTTGTATACACCAATAGATCACAGTAAACTTTGGATTAATCTGTTCTGTGATGATAGAAATTCCACAACAAGTCTAGAATAATCAATTTACGCTTCAGCTATGGATAGAGATATTTACAATTCCCAGTAAGGTAGTCGGTGCATACACCAACAGAGCAGTCAAACCGTTGGATTTATATGTGCAGTAAATATTTGAGTTCCAAACGGTTTATAAAGATATCAATATATACATCTGATATGGCTCGAGATATTTACTATTCCCTGTACAGTATTTGATACATTCCCCAATGGACAACTGTGGCCATTGGACTAAAATATTGAGTGATGGTCTACATTCTTCAGCAATTCCAGGATGACGAAGGATTCATTAATTATGTCTCGAGACATTAGTAACTGACGAAACAGTACTTAGTACAGACAGAATCACAGTACGGTAGCCGCAGGATTAATTTGTCTGCGGACGTTGATAATCCAAAAGCAAGTCTAGAATAACCAATTCATATTACGGACATGGCTAGAGACGTTGGTAATTGCAAGCACTGTTCTTAGTGCATGCATCAAGCAGAGCACAGTGGAATTGGTTTGCTCTGCTCACTGGTGATCTAAATACCAAGGCAAGTCTAAGCTAATCAATTCATAGTACGGTACTGGCTAGAGGAGTACATAATTGTAACTACGGTTCGTAGTACATCCATCAACCGAGCAATGTAGCCGTTGGATTGGTCTCATCGATGATGCTGTAGATTCTATAGAAATTCTAAAGTGAAAAAAGTGGGGTCCGATACAGCTCGAGGTACTAACAATTGACATATGAGTACTGAGCGCAGCCATCATCACAGTACTGCATGCCCTGTATTTATAAGTACAGTGATGACTTAAATTCCACGGGCGATGCACAATAATCAAGGTAGACGTCAGTTATGGGTAGAGATACTTGCTATTCCCTGAACGGTGTTTGGTACATCCACCAATAGAGCACTGCATCGGTTTGTATAACATTTTCAGTGAAGACTTAGATACCACAGGTGCTCTAGAATAACAAATGTATACCACGGTTATGACTAGAGGTATTAAGAATTCTCAGTACGGTAGTTGTTACATTCGCCTATATATCTCAGTAGTCACTGGATTATCCTGTTCAGTGATGATTTATGCACTATTGCAATTCTAGAATGGCAAAAGACAGATCCATTCCCCCTCGAGATATTAACATCTGACAGCACAGTACGAAGTACAGCCATCACGACTGTGCTGTGGCCATCGGATTAATTTCTAAACTCGTGACTTAAATTCCACATTTGTGCTAGAATGATCGACACATTCATCTGTTATGTCCAGAGATATTTACACCTTCCGGTGCGTTTGTTTCTGCGTCCACCAATAGTGGATTGTGCCCGTTGGATCAATCTGGTCAGTGATGGCTTAAACTCCAGGGTAGGTCTAAAATGTTAAATGCATACATCAGATAGGGCTAGAGATATTAACATTTCCCAGTACAGCACTTGGTACATTCACCAATGGAGTGAGCTTCACAAATTCACTGTAGCCATCGGATTTACCTTTTCAGTGGTGATTTAAATTCTGTTGCGACTCTAGAATGACGAAGAACTGACCCATTATCGCTCGAGAAATTACCAATTCACGAGCAGTACTGTGTACAGCCGCCATCACAGTACTGTAGATGTTGGAATAATTTAATTACTGGTAACCTAAATTCAACGGCAGCTATAGAAATATCGATGCATAGCGCAGTTATGGCTGCAGATATTCAGAACGGACAGGGCGGAAGTTACTACATCCATCGACGGATCACTATAGCCGTTGAATTATTCTGTTCAGTGATGATTTATGTTCTTTTGCAATTATGGATTGGCAAAAGTGAAATCTATTAACGCTCGGGAAATTATCAACTGATAGCACAGTGACAAGGTCAGCCATCATCACAGTACTGTAGCCGCTGGATTAATTTGTTCACTGAACACTTAAATTTCACAGTAGTTCAAGAATAATGAATGCATACTCCAGTCATGGCTACAAACGCTTACAATTCCCAGTACGTTAGTTGGTGCGTCCACAAATGTTGCACCATAGCCGTTGGATTAATCCGATCAGTGCCGACATAAATACCAATTTATCTCCAGAAAGATCAACGTAAACATCAGTTATGGCTAGCGGCATTTTCAACTCCCAGTACCACTACAGCACAGCAGCCGTCTGTTTAAGCCGTTGACTGCTGATTTAAATTCTATTGCAAGTCTAGGATGACAAGGGGCAGATCCATTGTCTCTAGAAATATTAACAACTCACGAAACAGTACTAAGTGCAGCCATGATGGCAGATCTCTATCCGTTGTAATAATTTGTTCGCTGGTAATTTAACTTTCACAGCAATTACAGAATAGCAAATGTTTACTACGGTTATGGCTACAGATATTTACAGACGATATTACGGCACTCGGTACATTCTTTAAAGAGCACTGTAGGCATAGAAAAGACCTGATAAGTGATGATGTTGTTTCAATTGCAACTGCAGAATGGCAAAAGGCAGATCTGCTGCAGCTAGAGATAATAACAATTCCTAGAACGGCACTGACTGCTGCCATCATCACAGCACTGCAGCCGTTGTATTAATCTTTCCTCTGAATGTATAAATTCTATTCCAATTCTAGAATGCCAAACGCCTGTCCCATTGACGCTCGAGACAGTAACTATTGGCGAAAGAGTGCTGAGTACAACCACCGCCCCAGAAATATTGCTGCTGGATTTATTTGTTCACTGATGATGTAAATTGCAAAGAAAGTTCAGAGTAACCGATCTACAGTATGGTCATGTCTACGGATGTATATTATTGTAACCTCAACATTTAGTATATCCATCAAGAGAGCTATCGCCGTGGGATAGTTCTGTTCAATGATACTGTAGATTCAAATAGCAATCCCCGAATGACGAAATGCGGATACCTTGCAGCTCGAGGTATTGACAATTGATATTACATGACTGTTTGTAGCGATCATAACTGTACTCTTGCCGTTCGTTCAACCCATTCGCTTATGATTTATGTGCCACTGCAGTTCTAGAGCTACCACTGTATACGTTACTTATGGCTAGATACATTTACAGTTACCAGAGAAGTTGTTGGTGTATCCACTAATAGAGCACTGTAGCCGTTGGTCTCTCTAGCTTACTGATAATATAAATTTAACAGAAATTCTAGAATAATCACTGTATTGTACGGTAATGCCTAGAGGTGTTTCCAATTGACAGTTCGGTTCCCTGTTCACACACCAAAAGAGCTCCCTAGACGTTGTATTAATATATTCAGTGACGATATAAGATTCATTGCAATTCCAGAGTGGCAAAGGCCTGACCCATTATCGCTCGAGACATTAACATTTTACGAAAGAGTACTTGGTACCGCCATGGTCACTGTACGTCAGCCGATGTACTAATTCGAAACTGACTACGTAAATTTCAAAACAAGCATAGAATAATCAGTATTTATTGTTGTTATGGCTAGAGATAATTACAGCTGTAAATGCAGCTCTTAGTGCACCTATCAACAGGGCACTGAAGCCGATGTATTGGTCTAATCATTGACGATTTAGATTCTGTAGCAATTCTAGAATGACAAAAGGCAGATCCATTACCGCTCGAGAAATTAACAGCAGACAACACAGTACTAAGATCAGCTATCATAACGGTACTGGAGCCGTCGTATTAATGTGTCCAATGATGATTTATGTTCCATTGTTGGAACAGAATAATCATTGAATACATCATATATGACTAGAGGTATTAACAATTCACAGTACGGAATGTTGTACATGCACCATCAGAGTACTGCAGCCGTTGGATCAATCTGCTCAGTGACGGTATGTGTTGTATGGCGACTCTAGAATTACAAAAGGAATATCCAATTTAGCTCGTGACATTAGCAATTCATGAAGCAGTGCTGAGTACAGCCACCATTACAGTACTTAAGCCTTGGACTAATTCCATTTCTGTTGAACTAATTTAGCAGAAATCCTGGGATGATTAGTAAATTGACCATATATGGGTACAAACATTGTCAATTGATAATAAAGTACCGAGTGTTGTCATCTACACTTTACTATAGCGAATGAATTGAACAGTTCGCTGACCATCTAATTTCTTCTGCAATTGCGGAGATATCAATGGACAGCGCACCTGCCGCTGGAGAAATTGACATTCGTTGATAGACTACTGAGTAATACCGCCAACAGAGCGGTGTGGCCACTTGAATAATCAGGTTACTAATGAGCTATAGCATTCAGCAAATTTATAACGAGAAAAGGCATGTCCACTGTAGTTCGAGATATTAACAATTGACAACAAAGTACTATGTACTTCCATCGTAACAGTACTGTAGCTGTTGATTTAATTTGTGCAGTGATGATGCAAATACCAGAACAATTCTGGAATACACAATGTATAGTACGTTTATTGCTACGGACACTTACAATTGGCAGTACGTTGCTTTGCACATCCACCAACTGAGTACTGTTGGCGCTGGATAAGCCTGTTCACTGATGTCTTATACCCATAAGCAATCTTACAACCATCATCGTGTAGATCAGATACATGTAGTTACATTGACAAATGACAATTAAATCCTAAGTCTAGCCATCTAGAAAATATTACATCCACTGGAATAATCGGCTCGCTGATCATCGAGGACCTTCAGCAATTGTAGGATGTTCAACGGAGGGAGGATTGTCGCAGGAGACATTGACACATCTTGAAAGAGTACCGAACACAGCCGTCATCGTACTACTCTGGCAATATGATTAATTTGTTACCTGATTATTTAAATGCCACAGTAGTTCCAGGGCTTGTAGAGCAGAGTAGACATTTATTTAGCCTGTTCCGTGATGAATTAAGTTCAAAAGCAAGTCTAATGCGCTCACTATATAGAACGGTTATGGCTATAGGTATTTCAAATGGACAGTGTCCACCAACTGAATACTGTAGCCGTTGGATTAGTATGTTCGGTGATGATTTAAGTACAACAGTAATTCTAGAATAATCAATGCGTACATCAGATATGGATAGAGATATTTACTATTCCCTGTACAGTATTTGATACATTCCCCAATGGACAACTGTGGCCATTGGACTAAAATATTGAGTGATGACCTACATTCTTCAGCAATTCCAAGATGACGAAGGATTCATCAATTATGTCTCGAGACATTAATAACTGACGAAACAGTACTTAGTACAGACAGAATCACAGTACGGTAGCCGCAGGATTAATTTGTCTGCGGACGTTGATAATCCAAAAGCAAGTCTAGAATAACCAATTCATATTACGGACATGGCTAGAGACGTTGGTAATTGCAAGCACTGTTCTTAGTGCATGCATCAAGCAGAGCACAGTGGAATTGGTTTGCTCTGCTCACTGGTGATCTAAATACCAAGGCAAGTCTAAGCTAATCAATTCATAGTACGGTACTGGCTAGAGGAGTACATAATTGTAACTACGGTTCGTAGTACATCCATCAACCGAGCAATGTAGCCGTTGGATTGGTCTCATCGATGATGCTGTAGATTCTATAGAAATTCTAAAGTGAAAAAAGTGGGGTCCGATACAGCTCGAGGTACTAACAATTGACATATGAGTACTGAGCGCAGCCATCATCACGGCACTGCATGCCCTGTATTTATAAGTACAGTGATGACTTAAATTCCACGGGCGATGCACAATAATCAATGTAGACGTCAGTTATGGGTAGAAATATTTGCTATTCCCAAAACGGTGTTTGGTACATCCACCAATAGAGCACTGCATCGGTTTGTATAACATTTTCAGTGAAGACTTAGATACCACAGGTGCTCTAGAATAACAAATGTATACCACGGTTATGACTAGAGGTATTAAGAATTCTCAGTACGGTAGTTGTTACATTCGCCTATATATCTCAGTAGTCACTGGATTATCCTGTTCAGTGATGATTTATGCACTATTGCAATTCTAGAATGGCAAAAGACAGATCCATTACCCCTCGTGATATTAACATCTGACAGCACAGTACGAAGTACAGCCATCACGACTGTGCTGTGGCCATCGGATTAATTTCTAAACTCGTGACTTAAATTCCACATTTGTGCTAGAATGATCGACACATTCATCTGTTATGTCCAGAGATATTTGCACTTCCCGGTGCGTTTGTTTCTGCGTCCACCAATAGTGGATTGTGCCCGTTGGATCAATCTGGTCAGTGATGGCTTAAACTCCAGGGTAGGTCTAAAATGTTGAATGCATACATCAGATAGGGCTAGAGATATTAACATTTCCCAGTACGGCACTTGGTACATTCACCAATGGAGTGAGATTCACAAATTCACTGCAGCCATCGGATTTATTTTTTCAGTGGTGATTTAAATTCTGTTGCGACTCTAGAAAGACGAAGAACTGACCCATTATCGCTCGAGACATTACCAATTCACGAGCAGTACTGTGTACAGCCGTCATCACAGTACCGTAGATGTTGGAATAATTTAATTACTTGTAACCTAAATTCTACGGCAGCTATAGAGATATCGATGCATAGCGCAGTTATGGCTGCAGATATTCAGAACGGACAGGGCGGAAGTTACTACATCCATCGACGGATCATTATAGCCGTTGAATTATTCTGTTCAGTGATGATTTATGTTCTTTTGCAATTGTGGATTGGCAAAGGTGAAATCTATTAACGCTCGGGAAACTATCAACTGATAGCACAGTGACAAGAACAGCCATCATCACAGTACTGTAGCCGCTGGATTAATTTGTTCACTGAACACTTAAATTTCACAGTAGTTCAAGAATAATGAATGCATACTCCAGACATGGCTACAAACGTTTACAATTCCCAGTACGTTAGTTGGTGCGTCCACAAATGTTGCACTATAGTCGTTGGATTAATCCGATCAGTGCCGACATAAATACCAATGTATCTCCAGAAAGATCAACGTAAACATCAGTTATGGCTAGCGGCATTTTCAACTCCCAGTACCACTACAGCACAGCAGCCGTCTGTTTAAGCTGTTGGCTGCTGATTTAAATTCTATTGCAAGTCTAGGATGACAAGGGGCAGATCCATTGTCTCTAGAAATATTAACAACTCACGAAACAGTACTAAGTGCAGCCATGATGGCAGATCTCTATCCGTTGTAATAATTTGTTCGCTGGTAATTTAACTTTCACAGCAATTACAGAATAGCAAATGTTTACTACGGTTATGGCTACAGATATTTACAGACGATATTACGGCACTCGGTACATTCTTTAAAGAGCACTGTAGGTATAGAAAAGACCTGATAAGTGATGATATTGTTTCAATTGCAACTGCAGAATGGCAAAAGGCAGATCTGCTACAGCTAGAGATAATAACAATTCCTAGAACGGCACTGACTGCTGCCATCATCACAGCACTGCAGCCGTTGTATTAATCTTTCCTCTGAATGTATAAATTCTATTCCAATTCTAGAATGCCAAACGCCTGTCCCATTGACGCTCGAGACAGTAACTATTGGCGAAAGAGTGCTGAGTACAACCACCGCCCCAGAAATATTGCTGCTGGATTTATTTGTTCACTGATGATGTAAATTGCAAAGAAAGTTCAGAGTAACCATTGTACAGTATGGTCATGTCTACGGATGTATATTATTGTAACCTCAACTCTTAGTATATCCATCAAAAGAGCTATCGCCGTGGGATAGTTCTGTTCAATGACGCTGTAGATTCAATAGCAATCCCCGAATGACGAAATGCGGATACTTTGCAGCTCGAGGTATTGACAATTGATATTACATGACTGTTTGTAGCGATCATAACTGTACTCTTGCCGTTCGTTTAACCCATTCGCTTATGATTTATGTGCCACTGTAGTTCTAGAGCTACCACTGTATACGTTACATATGGCTAGGTACATTTACAGTTACCAGAGAAGTTGTTGGTGTATCCACTAATAGAGCACTGTAGCCGTTGGGCTCTCTAGCTTACTGATAATATAAATTTAACAGAAATTCTAGAATAATCACTGTATAGTACGGTAATGCCTAGAGGTATTTCCAATTGACAGTTCGGTTCCCTGTTCACACACCAAAAGAGCTCCCTAGACGTTGTATTAATATATTCAGTGACGATATAAGATTCATTGCAATTCCAGAGTGGCAAAGGCCTGACCCATTATCGCTCGAGACATTAACATTTTACGAAAGAGTACTTGGTACCGCCATGGTCACTGTACGTCAGCCGATGTACTAATTCGAAACTGACTACGTAAATTTCAAAACAAGCATAGAATAATCAGTATTTATTGTTGTTATGGCTAGAGATAATTACAGCTGTAAATGCAGCTCTTAGTGCACCTATCAACAGGGCACTGAAGCCGATGTATTGGTCTAATCATTGACGATTTAGATTCTGTAGCAATTCTAGAATGACAAAAGGCAGATCCATTACCGCTCGAGAAATTAACAGCAGACAACACAGTACTAAGATCAGCTATCATAACAGTACTGGTGCCGTCGTATTAATGTGTCCAATGATGATTTATGTTCCATTGTTGGAACAGAATAATCATTGAATACATCATATATGACTAGAGGTATTAACAATTCACAGTACGGAATGTTGTACATGCACCATCAGAGTACTGCAGCCGTTGGATCAATCTGCTCAGTGACGGTATGTGTTGTATGGCGACTCTAGAATTACAAAAGGAATATCCAATTTAGCTCGTGACATTAGCAATTCATAAAGCAGTGCTGAGTACAGCCACCATTACAGTACTTAAGCCTTGGACTAATTCCATTTCTGTTGAACTAATTTAGCAGAAATCCTGGGATGATTAGTAAATTGACCATATATGGGTACAAACATTGTCAATTGATAATAAAGTACCGAGTGTTGTCATCTACACTTTACTATAGCGAATGAATTGAACAGTTCGCTGACCATCTAATTTCTTCTGCAATTGCGAAGACATCAATGGACAGAGCACCTGCCGCTGGAGAAATTGACATTCGTTGATAAACTACTGAGTAATGCCGCCAACAGTGCGGTGTGGCCACTTGAATAATCAGGTTACTGATGAGTTATAGCATTCAGCAAATTTATGACGAGAAAAGGCATGTCCATTGTAGCTCGAGATATTAACAATTGACAACAAAGTACTATGTACTTCCATGACAACAGTACTGTATCCGTTGATTTAATTTGTGCAGTAATGATGCAAATACCAGAACAATTCTGGAATACACAATGTTTAGTACGTTTATTGCCACGGACACTTACAATTGGCAGTACGTTGCTTTGCACATCCACCAACTGAGTACTGTTGGCGCTGGATAAGCCTGTTCACTGATGTCTTATACCCATTAGCAATCTTACAATCATCATCGTGTTGATCAGATACATGTAGTTACATTGACAAATGACAATTAAATCCTAAGTCAAGCCATCTAGAAAATATTACATCCACTGAAATAATCGGCTCGCTGATCATCGAGGACCTTCAGCAATTGTAGGACGTTCAACGGAGGGAGGACTGTCGCAGGAGACATTGACACATCTCGAAAGAGTACCGAACACAGCCGTCATCGTACTACTCTGGCAATATGATTAATTTGTCACCTGATTATTTAAATGCCACAGTAGTTCCAGGGCTACCATTGTGTGGAACAGTTATGTGTTGAGGTATTTACAATTGGCTGTACAGTGGTTAGTACAAACACCAGCAGCGTCATGCGTCCAATTGCTTAATCAGTTGAGTCATGACTTAAACTGTATAGCAGTTACAGAAGGATTAACAGATAAATCAATTGTCGCTGGTGACATTGAAATATGTCAAAAGAGTACTGGGTACCATTGCACTCCTGCAGCCATTTGATTGATTTATTCACTGATTATTTATATTCCTCAGCAGCTCTAAAGTAAACAGTGTATGGACCAGCCATGGCTAGACATAACTACAATTGTCAGTACGTTACTTCGTACATCCACCTACTGAGAACAGTAGCCATTGGACTCATCTGCTCATTGAGGATTGAAACTCATCACAAGTGCTATAATAATCAATGTGTATGTTAAATGCGGTTATAGACATTTACAATTATCAGTGCGGAGTTTGGCACTTCCACCATCACGGCAGAGTAGCCATTCGATTAATCTGTAGAGTGATAAAAATTCTATACCATTTCTCGGACGACAAAAGGCAGAGAGTCTAACGCTCGAGATTTTAACCATTGACGAAGCAGTACTGACCGTAGCCATCATCACAGTACTGCTGACATCGGGCTTATTTGTTCATTGACGACTAAAGTTCCGCACCAATTCAAGAATAAGCAGTGTATAGAAAAGTTAAGTCTCCGAATATTAGAATTGGCAGGACCGTGCTAAGTACATCCACCTACAGAGCATTGTTTTTGTTGCATTAATCTTTTCATTAATGATTTCGAATCTATAGTAATGCCAGAATGATTAAAGGATGGATCACATATCTTTAGTGATGGTGACAAATGGCAATACATTACTAAGTGTATCCATTCTCACAATACTATAGCCATGGTGACAATATGTTCGCTGATCGTCTATGTTACACAGCATTTGTAGAATGGACAATGGATACTGTAATTGTCGCTGGAGATATTCGCAAATGTCAAAATATAACTCAGCACTTCCGTCATCGCAGTAGTGTTGCCGTTGCGTTTACCTGGTCAATGATGATGCTAGTTACACAGCAATTCTACAATAATTAATGGATGGATCTGTTGTAGCCAGAAAAATTCTCAGTTGACAGCACGGAACATGGTGCATCCACCAACAGTGCACTGTAGCCTTTGGATTAGTCAGTTCAATGATGATATGCGTTTTATAGCACTTCTAGAATGTTAACGGATATATCCATTATCCCTCGATGGATTAACTACTGAAATCACAGAACAGAGAGCAGCCACAATCACTTAGCGGTTCGAGTAATTCATTCACTGCTGACTTAAATCCCGCAGCTATTCCAAAATAATCAATGTATAGCACGGGTATGTTCAGGGATATTTTGAATTGACAGTACGGTGCTTAGTACGTCCAACGGCAGTACACTGTATACGTTGAATAAACCTGATCTATAAGGATGTGGATTCTATAGAAACTGTAGAGTGACAAAAGAAAGATCCGTTATATTTCGAGATGTTAACAATTGCCATAACTGCACATTGTATGGCCATCATAACAGTACTGCAGCCGTTTCATTTATCTGTACGCTGATGATATTACTTCCACCGTAGTTCTGGCATAACCTATGTATGCGTCAGTTACGGATAGGGATATCTATAATTCCCATTGCGGTAGTTGGAATTACCACCAGCAGAGCATTGAAGCCGTTGGAATTATCTGTGCAGTAATTATTTAGGTTAAACACGATTCCTAGAATAATCAATGTATGCACGAGATAATGCTTGAGATATTTACTATTCCATGTAGAATAGTTGGTGCATCAACAAATAGAGCAATGCATCCGTTGCAGTAGCGTGTTCAGCGATGGCTCATATTCTGTTGCAATTCCAGAACGACCAAGGACTGGCACACCATCGCTCGAGATATTTCCAATTGACGAAACAGGACTGAGTCCATCCATTATCAGGGTACTGTAGCTGTTTGAATAATTTGTTCACCGGTGATGTAATTTCCAAAGAAAGTCTGGAATAATCAATGTATAGTACGGTTATGTCTAGAAATATTTGCATATTACTGCACGGTTCTCGGTAAATCCAACGTTAGGGCGCTGCAACATTTGGATTACTCTGCTCCGTCATGATTTAGCTACTGCAAATCTAGAATGACAAAGGACAGATCCGTTGTAGCAAGGGATACTGAGAATTGACAAAACAATACGGTGTACAGCCATCATAACAGTACTGCAGCTGCTTTATTGATCTATTGTCTTATGGTTTAAACTACAAGGTAGTGCTAGAATGATCAATGTGTACATTAGGTGTGGCTATAGATATTTGCAATTCCCAGTGCGATATTCGTTGTATCTACCAATAGAGCACACTAGTCGTTGGATTGATCTGTTCAATGTCGATTTACATACTATAGCAGATTTAGTTTACTGTTTCGCAAATTGTTAACGTTTCGAGCGATTGTGGTACACATCGTTGTCATACTAGAATAGCAATGGTAGTTAAACCATCATTCAGCCGATTAATCCAACGGCTACAGTACCCTATTGGTAGATCTAACAAATACAGTACTATGATTTGTTAATACCTTCAGGCATAGGTGATGTATACATTGGCAATTTTAGAACCACAGCGGAATTTAGAACATCACTGAAAAGTTTAACACAACGGCTGGAGTGCTCCGATGATGGGTGTAACAAGAACCGTACTGTTAATTGTAAATATCTGCAGCCATAACCATACTATCCATTGATGATTCCAGCATTGCTGTTCAACTTATATGACAAGTGGACAAATTAGTCCAACGTCTAAAGGACTGTCATGCCGTCAGTTCTCTGCACTGTTCCGTCAACTGTTTGTCTCGAGCAATTGTCGGACAATCCTTTGCCGTTCACGAATTCCAATAGAATATAAATCATCACCAAAGGGTTTAAACCAACGGCTACAGTACTCTGATGGTGGCTGCACTTAGTACTGTGTTGTCAGATGTTAATAGCACTAGCCTTTATGAATTTGTGACTTCTCACTCTAGTATAGCTGTAGAATCCAAATCATCATGAATAGACCAATCCAACGAATACACTGCTCCATTAATGGAGGATCTAAGAACCCTACTGACAAATGTTAATACCTCTAGCCATAACCGTACTATATATTGGCTTCCCTAGACTTGCTTTGGAACATAAGTCAATGCTGCGCATATTAATAAAACGGCTACAATGCTCTATTGATGGTGGTAACAACCACCTTACTGGGAATTATATATACCTCTAGGAATAACAGATGTATACAATGATTATTCTAGAACTACTTCGGATTGCTAATCATCAGTGGATAGATTAGTCCAACGGCTGCTGTACTCTGATGATTGCTGTACCTAGTACCCTTATGTCAATTATTAATATCTCGAGCTATAATGGACCTGTCTCTTGCCATTCTAGTATTGCTACAGAATCAACATCGTCATTGTGCAGATTATTCCAGCGCCGTTTGTGCTCTGTAGATGGACATACTAGGAACTGTCCGAACATTTACAGATATCTCCAGCCATAACCGTACTATACATTGATTACTCTAGACTTGCCTTGGAATTGACATCTTCTGCGAACGAATATACCCATTTGCTACAGTGCTCAGTTCGTGGATGGTTCAATTTCCGACCAGTTCGTTTTAAATGTCTCTAGCCATAACTGATGTATGCTTTAATTATTCTAGAGCTACTGTGGAAATTAAGTCATCAGTGATCAAATTAATCCTATGGCTACATTACTGTGATGGCTGTACTCACTACTGTTTCGTCACTGCTTAATGTCTAGGGCGTCAGTGAAGGAATTAGTATAACGACTAGAGTTCTCCGGTGATTGCTGTAATTAGAACGATGTCTTCAGTTGCAAATATCTCTAGCGATAATGTATCATTCTCCTATCATTCCAGCACTGGCATAGAATTTAGCCCATCGGTCCACAGATTAATCAAACTTCTACAATGCCCTGATCCTTCCTATACTTAGTACTGTTTTGATATATGTTAATGCCACCAGCGGCAATTGCTGTATCCACTGATCATTCTACATTTGCTGAGCAACTTAGATTATCAAAGAACAGATTTTTGCCACAGCGACAGTATTGTCTAGATGGCTATAATTTGTACCCTACTACCATTTCTCAATGTAGCTGCAGATATATAATCCTTCCACTGATCATCCCAGATTTGCCATAGAGTACAGGTCGTCAGTGAACATATCAATCCAGCGGCTACAGTGCTCAGTTTGTGGATGTACCTACTACGGTACCAGGAATTGTAAATACATCCAGCCAGAACTGTCGTACACATCCATTATTCTAGAACTGCTGTGGAACTTAAATCGTCGGTGAACAAGCTAATTCAACGGCTACAGTAATCTGATGATAGCTGTGCTTAGTGCCCTGTTGTTAATGTCAGTTTTTAATGTTTCGAGCGGTATAGGATCTGTCTTCTGCCATTCCAGAATTACTATAGAATATAAATCGTCATTGAACAGAACAATCCAACGGCCACAGTGCTCTGTTAATGGATGTACTATGTACTTTACTGCCTGTCGTAAATGTCTGTGGCTGCAACTGATTCATACATGGATTTTCTTGAAATGTTGTGGAATTTGTATCATCAGAGGACAGATTAATCTAACGGCGGCGGTACTGTGGTGATGGTTGAAGTTTGTACTGTGTTGTCAGTGGTTAATACCACGAACGGCAGTGGATCAGTTCTTTGCCATCCCAGAATGGATATGGAATATAGGTAATCATTGGACATATCAATCCAAGGGCTACAGTGCTCCGTTGATGGATGTTCTTAGCTCCGTACTGACAGCCGTAAATATCTATAACGTATACCGCACTACATATTGATTATTCTAGAATTGCTGTTAAACATAAATTATCCGTCACAAAATCAGTCCAACGGCTAAGATACTATGATTATAGCTGTACTCAGTACTGTTTCGACATTTGTTAATATCCCGAGCGATAATGGGTCAGTCCGTTGCCATTCTAGAATTGCAACAGGATATATATCATCCGAGAACAGATTGAACGAACTGCCGCCGTGCTGTCGTGATAGCAGCACTCAGTGCCGTTATGGCAATAGTTACTATCTCGAGCTGTGACGGATCTGTCTTTAGTCATTCTAGGGTATCAATAGGATATTAATCACCACTGAACAGATTAATCCAACGGCTACAGTAATGTGATGGTGCATTTCCTCAGTAGCCTCTCGTCAATTTTTAATGCCCCAAGCGTTGTCGGGACAGACCTTTCCTCTTCCAGAGTTGCACTGGAATCTAAATCATCACCGAATAGATTAACCCACCGACTATCGTGCTCTCTTGATGGATGCACTACGTATCGTGCTATCAAATGCTAATATCTGTAGCCGTAATCGTACTATACATTTTTAACCTAGACTTGCATTGGAATTTAAATCATAACTGAACATATTAATCCAACTGCTACAGTGCCCTGTTGGTGGATGTACAAAGTACCGTACACGTAATTCTAGATGTTTCCACCCATAACCTCACAATGCATTGATTACTGCAGACGTGCTTTGGAATTTTCACCTCCAGTGAACAAATCAATCCGACGACTACGGTACCGTGATGATGGCTGTACTGAGTACTGCTTCGTCACTTTTTAATGTCTAGGGCGATAATTAGTCAGTCCTTTGTCATTGTAGAGTTGCAATATAACATGTATCGCCACTGAAGAGGTTAATCCAATGACTGCAGTGCTGTATCGGTGGTTGTACCTAACAATGTACATGAAATTGCAAATAGCCCTAGACTTAGCTGATGTATACATTGATAATACTAGTACTACAGTGGAATTTACATCAGTGAACGGAATTCTCCAGCGGCTGCAGTGCTCCTTCGTTGTATGCATCAACTACCGCACTGGCTATTTTTATCATCTCTAGCCATTACACTTGTGTACATTAATTACGCTAGAACTACTTTGGAACTGTTTCATTAGTGATCAAACTAATCCAAATGCCACAGTACCGAGATGATGACTGTACTCAGTACTGTTAAGTCAAATGTTAATGTCTCGAGGTTTAACTGATCCGTTCTCTGTCAATCTGGAAATAGTATAGAACGTAAATCACCATTGAACAGGTTAATAAAGGATCTACAGCGCTTTGTGCTGCGTACCGTACTGCCTCCTGCAAACATGTCTCGCTGTAACCGTACTATACGTGGCTTTTCTGGAACAGCTTGTTAATTTAAACCGTTAGCGATCAAATTAATCCAGCGATTACGTTACTGCGATGATAGCGTTACACAGTCCGGCTATGTAAATCGTTATTTCCTGACGATTTAGTGGATCTGCAGTTTGTCATCCTAGAATTGCTATAGAGCATAAACCATTAGTGACCAGGCTAATCAAGAAGATACATTTCTCTGTTGCACT
>NW_016914439.1:0-479 GCF_001483705.2 Eufriesea mexicana | reverse complement strand
TCAATAACATTGAATATTCCAGGCAGATTCTATAGCACGGCAATGACTATAGCACGCCAATAGTATCTTTCCTCCTTATTTATCGTTTTTCGAAGAAAGTTAGCTCACCACGATATTAGTCGAAAATGTCAATAGAATTGAATTTTCCAGCCAGATTGTATGGCATTGCAATGGCTATAGCTCGCCAGTGGAATCTTTCCTCCATACAGCTGCAAGGATGTCAGCTCACATCGATATTAGTCGAAAATGTCAATAGAATTGAATTTTGCAATCAGATGCTATAGAATTGGCATGGCCATAGCTGGCCAAAAGAATCAGTCCTCCTTATTTATGCAAGAAAGTCACCCCAACACGATACTAGTCGAAAATGTCAGTAAAATTGAATTTTCGAGGCAGATTCTATAGCATTGTAATTTGTACAGCGTGCCAATAGAATCTTTCCTCGTTATTTATGCATAGATGTCAGCTCACCACGATAT
>NW_016914438.1:2859-4778 GCF_001483705.2 Eufriesea mexicana | reverse complement strand
TCTTTATGTAAGAAAGCAGCTCAGTACGATATTAGTCGAAAATGTCAATGAAATTTAATTATCGAAAGAGATTCTATAGCATTGCAATGGCTATAGCACGCCAATAGAATCTTTCCTCGTTAATTATGAAAAAAGATAGTTAACCTCGATATTAGACGACAAAGTCAATAAAATTGAATCTTCCAGCCAGATTCCATAGCACTGCAACGGCTATAGCAGGCCAATAGAATCTTTCCTCCTTATTTATGCAAGAAAGTTAGCTCACCACGACATCATTCGAATATGGCAATAAAATTGGATTTTCCAACCAGATCCTATTGCGCTCCAATGGCCATAGCAGGCCAATATCATGTTTCCTACTTATTTATGCAAGGAGGTTTGCTCACCGCAATATTAGCCGAAAATGTCAATAAAATTAAATTTTCCAGCCAGATACTGTAGCGTTGCAATGGAAATAGCACGACAATAGATTCTTTCCTCCTTATTTATGCAAGAATGTTAGCTCTCCCCGATATTAGTCGAATCTGTCTATATAATTATTTTTTCCAGCCAGATACTATAGCACTGCAACGGCCATAGCAAGCCAACGGAATTTTTCCTCCTTTCTTTTGCAAGAAGGTTAGCTCACCACGATATTGGGAGAAAATGTTAATAAAATTTGATTTTCCAGCCAGATTCTTTAGCATTGCAATGGCTATAGGACGCCAATAGTTTCTTCCTTCCTTATTTAGGGAAAAAAGTCAGCTCACCAAGATATTAGTCGTAAATGTCAATAAAATTTAATTTTCCAGCATGATTCTACAGCATTGCAATGGCTATAGCACGCCAATAGAATCTTTACTCAGTATTTGTGCAAAAAAGATAGCTCACCCCGATATTTGACGACAATGTCAATTAAATTGAATCTTCCAGCAAGATTCTGCAGCATTGCAACGACTATAACACGCCAATAGAATCTTTCCTCCATATTTATGCAAGAAAGTTGGCTCAACACGATATTATGCGAAAATGTCAATAAAATTGGATTTTCCAGCCAGATTCTACTTCGCTACAACGGCCATAGCACGCCAATACAATTTTTCCTCCTTATTCATGCAAGGAGGGTAGCTCACCGCGATATTAGCCGAAAATGTCAATAAAATTGAATATTCCAGCCAGATTCTGGAGCATTGCAATGGAAATTACACGACAGTAGAATCTTTCCTACTTATTTAAGCTAGAAAGGTACCTCACCACGATACTAGAAGAAAATGTTAATAAAACTGGATTTTCGATCCAGATTATCGATCATTGCAATGGCTATTGCACGCCAATAGGGTCTTTCCTGCTTCTTTATGCAAGAAAGATAGCTCACCACGACATTAGCCGAAATGTCAATAAAATATAATTTTCCAGCATGATTCTATAGCATTGCAAAGGCTATAGCACGCCAATTGAATCTTCCCTCCTTATTTATCCAAAAAAGTTAGCTCACCCCGATATTAGAGCACAATGTCAATAAAATTGAATCTTGCAGCCATATTCTATAGCACTGCAACGGCTATAGCACGCCAATAGAGTCTTTCCCCCTTCTTTGTGCAAGAAAGTTAGGTCACCGCGACATCATTCGAAAATGTCAATAAAATTGGATTTTCCAGCCAAATTCTATTGCGCTACAAAGGCCATAGCACGCCAATAGGATCTTTCCTCCTTATTTATGCAATGAGGTTAGCTCACCGCGATATAAGCCGAAAATGTCAATAAAATTGTATTTTCCATCCAGTTTCTATAACACTGCAACGGGTATAGCGCGCAAATAGAATCTTTCCCCTCATCTATGCAAAAACGGTATCTCACCACGATAATAGAAGAATATGTCAATAAAATTGGTTTTTCCATCCAGATTATATGTCATTGCAATGGCTATAGCACGCCAATAG
>NW_016914438.1:0-2499 GCF_001483705.2 Eufriesea mexicana | reverse complement strand
CAATAGAATCTTTCCTCCTTATTTATGCAAGAAAGTTAGCTCACCACGATATTATTTGAAAATGTCAATAAAACTGAATTTTCCATGCAGATTCTATAGCATTGCAATGGCTATAGCACGACAATGGAATTTTTCATCCTTATTAATGCAAGAAAGTTAGCTCACCGCGATATTATTTGAAAATGTCAATAAAATTGAATTTTCCATGCAGATAATATATCATTGCCATGGCTACAGCACGGCAATAGGATCTTTCCCAACTTATTTATGCAAGGAAGCTAGTTCACCACTATATCAGTTGAAAATGTCTATAAAATTGATTTTTCCAACCGGATTCTATATCTCTCCAATGGCTACAGCACGCCAATAGGATCTTTCCTCCTTATTTATGCAACAAAGATAGCTCACCACGATATTAGCTGAAAATGTTAATAAAATTGGATTTTCCATCCAGATAATATATCATTGCAATGGCTACAGCACGCTAATAGAATCTTTCCTCCTTATTTATGCAAAAAAGTTAGCTCACCCCCATATTTGACGACAATGTCAATAAAATTGAATCTTCCAGCCAGATTCTATAGCACTGCAATGGCCATAGCACGCCAAAAGTATCCGTCCTCCTTATTTATGCAAGGAGGTGTGCTCACCGCGATATTAGCCGAAAATGTCAATAAAATATAATTTTCCATGCAGATTCTATAGCATTGCAACGGCTATAGCAGGCCAATAGAATCTTTCCTCCATATTTATGCAAGAAAGTTGGCTCAACACGATATTATGCGAAAATGTCAATAAAATTGGATTTTCCAGCCAGATTCTATTTCACTACAACGGCCATAGCACGCCAATACAATTTTTCCTCCTTATTTATGTAAGGAGGGTAGCTCACCGCGATATTAGCCGAAAATGTCAATAAAATTGAATTTTCCAGCCAGATTCTGGAGCATTGCAATGGAAATTACACGACAGTAGAATCTTTCCTACTTATTTAAGCTAGAAAGATACCTCACCACGATACTAGAAGAAAATGTTAATAAAACTGGATTTTCGATCCAGATTATCGATCATTGCAGTGGCTATTGCACGCCAATAGGATCTTTCCTGCTTCTTTATGCAAGAAAGTTAGCTCACCACGACATTAGCCGAAATGTCAATAAAATAGGATTTTCCAGCCAGATTCCATTTCGCTACAATGGCCATAGCACGCCAATAGAATTTTTCCTCCTTATTTATGCAAGGAGGTTAGCTCACCGCGATATTAGCCGAAAATGTCAATAAATTGAATTTTTCAGCCAGATTCTGGAGCATTGCAATGGAAATAGCACGACAGAAGAATCTCTCCTACTTGTTTTAGCAAGAAATTTACCTCACCACGATACTAGAAAAAAAAGTTAATAAAATTGGATTTTCCGTCCAGATTATATATCATTGCAATGGCTATAGCACGCCAATAGGATCTTTCCTACTTCTTTATGCAAGAAAGTTAGCTCACCACGATATTATTTGAAAATGTCAATAAAATTGAATTTTCCATGCAGATTCTAGGGCATTGCGATGGCTATTGCTCGCCAATATAATCTTTCCTCCTTAGATATGCAAGAAAGTTAGCTCAACACGATATTATGCGAAAATGTCAATAAAATTGGATTTTCCAGTCAGGATCTATTGCGCTACAATGGCCATAGCACGCCAATAGCATCTTTCCATCTTATTTATTCAAGGAGGTTAGCTCACCGCGATATTAGGCGAAAATGTCAATAAAATTAAATTTTCCAGTCAGATTCTGTAGCTTTGCAGTGGCTTGAGCACGCTAATAGAGTCTTTGCTCCTTATTTAACCAAAAAAGGGAGCTCAACCGATATTTGACGACAATGTCAATAAAATTGAATTTTTCAGCCAGATGCTATAGCATTGCGATGGCTATAGGACGCCAATAGAATCTTTCCTCCTTATTTATGCAAGAAAGTTAGCTCACCACGACCATAGTCTTATATGTGAAAAAATTGAAATTTCCAGACAGATTCTATAGCATTGCAATGGCTATAGCACGTCAATAGTGTCTTTTCTCCATATTAATGCAAGAAAGTTAGCTCACCACGATCTTAAAAGAAAATGTCAATAGAATTTGATATTACAGCATGATCTATAGCATTGCAATGGCTACAGCACGCCAATAGAATCTTTCCTCCTTATTTAAGCACAAAAGGGAGCTCACCCCGATATTTGTCGACAATGTCAATAAAATTGAATCTTCAAGCCAGATTTTCGAGCATTGCAACGGCTATAGCACGTCAATAGAATCTTTCCTCCTTATTTACGCAAGAAAGTTAGCTCACCACGATATTATGCGAGAATGTCAATGAAATTGGATTTTCCAGCCAGATTCTATTTCGCTACAATCGCCATACCACGCCAATAGAATTTTTCCTCATAATTTATGCAAGGAGGGTAGCTCACCGCGATAATAACCGAAAATGTCAATAAAATTTAATTTTC
>NW_016914437.1:0-982 GCF_001483705.2 Eufriesea mexicana | reverse complement strand
TGTTTCCACTGATTCGCGTAGAGTGATTCTTTCCTTAGCGGGATTAGATATTTTTTCTCTGTTTCGATTGTGCGTTTTTCTAAAATAGTGCCGATTGTGTCAGTGGCTGTCAGATCGTACGACGCAATTTACTTTCTTGGCTTCTATCTTTTGAATTAGGCTTGTTGAACACGATTTTTCCACATATTCGCGTAGAGTGATTCTTTCCTTAACGGGATTGGATATTTTTTTTCGATTTCGATTGTGCATTTTTCCAAAATAGTGCCGAATGTGTCAATGGCTGTCATATCGTGTGACGCAATTTACTTTTTTGGCTTCTATCTTTTGAATTAGACTTTTTGAACCGGATTTTTCTACATATTCGCGTAAAGTGATTCTTTCCTTAACGGGATTGGATGTTTTTTTTCTGTTTTGAGCGTGCGTTTTCGAGAAAAAGTGCCGAAAGTGTCAGTGGCCGAGAAATCGTACTGCGCAATAGACTTTTTTGGCTTCTATTTACGAAATTAGGCTTTTTGATTATGTTTGTTTTATATATTAGTGTAGAGTGGAATTTTCTGTAACGGGATTGGATATTTTTTTTTGGTTTCGAGAGTGCGTTTTCGAACAATAGTGCCGAATGTGTTAGTGGCTGTGAAATCGTGCTGCGTAATAGTGCATTTTCTTTTCTATTTCCGAAATTAGTCTTCTTGATTAGATTTGTGCTATATATCAGTGTAGAGTGGAATTTTCTTTAATGATATTGAATTTTTTTTTTCAGTTTTGAGTGTGCGTTTTCGAAAAATAGTGCCGAATGTGGCAGTAGCCGTGAAATCGTACGCGTAATAGACATTTTTGACATCTATCTTCGAAATTGGGCTTTTTGATTAGGTTTGTTCTTTACATCAGTGTAGAGTGGAATTTTCTCTAACTGAATTGAATCCTTTTTTTCAGTTCGTTTTAGATTACGTTCCTGTGGTTGCTGTTTAATTGCTATGGCTAATGC
>NW_016914436.1:0-437 GCF_001483705.2 Eufriesea mexicana | reverse complement strand
GTCTATTCAAAATCTATAATCTGTTATAGCATGGTGAAGAGTTCGACCAACTCCTTCAATCCAATGGCAAGTACAGCCATCTACATGCCAGACAATAGGTTATATTGAAAATCTATAATCTGTTATAGCTTGGTGAATAGGTCGCCCAACGTTTTTAATCCAATGGCAACGTACAGCCATCTACTTGCCAGAGAATAGATCTATTCAAATTCTATAATCTTTTATAGCTTGGTGAATTGGTCGCCTAACGCCTTCAATCCAATGGCAAGTAGAGCCATCAACCTGCCAGAGATTGGGTCTATTCAAAATCTGTAATCTGATATAGCTTGGTGAATAGATCGCCTAACGCGTTGAATCCAATGGCAAGTACACATACATGCTTGGCAGAGAATAGGTCTATTCAAAATCTATAACCTGTTATAGCTTGGTGAATAGAT
>NW_016914435.1:0-540 GCF_001483705.2 Eufriesea mexicana | reverse complement strand
CGTAGTGTAACAAAACACAACGTGGTGAGACAAACGTTGATGGCATCCCAGAGGCCAGCAGAGTATGTTGGAGTGCAGAAATCCGCGGAATAGACGTGCAAAACACGAAAGTCAAAGCAGCATATTCTAACCTAGCCAAACGTGACATACACATACGTAGCCAAACTCAACCAAGCTTGACGCAACCACTGCTGCTGGCCTCCACAGAGACAAGCAGAATGTACTGGAGCACAGTGGTGCGCTGTAATCAACCGCAATGCTGTGAATAGCACAAAACTCGAAGGTATCCTATCCTAACCTGACCTAACCAAGTCTAACCCAGCGTAGCATAGCCCAAAGCAACGTGCTGCGACCACTGCTCCTGGACTCCCCAGGGGCATGCATAATGTAGTAGTGCAATGTAGAGCGCAGGAATCCTCCGAATAGCAGTGTATAGCACGAAAGTCGGAGATAACCTGACCGATCCTGACACAACTTAACCTAACCAAACACTGCATAACTCAACCTGACGTACCCCGAATACTATAGCTGGCCTCCACA
>NW_016914434.1:0-348 GCF_001483705.2 Eufriesea mexicana | reverse complement strand
TAGTATAGTCACTGCAATGCTATAGAACCTGGCTGGAAAATTCAATTTGATTGACATTTTCGATTAATATCGTGATGAGCTAACTTTCTTTCATAATTAAGGAAGAAATATCCCATTGGCGTGCTATAGCCATGGCATTGCTATAGAATCTGGCTGGAAAATTCAATTTTATTGACATTATCGACTACTGTCGTGGTGAGCTCCCTTTCCCGCCTAAATAACGAGAAAAGATACTATTGGCGTGCTACAGCCATTGCATTGCTATAGAATCTGGATGGAAAACATTCTTATTGACATTTTCGACTGATATCGTGGTGAACTAACTTTCTTGCATAAATAAGGGTGAAA
>NW_016914433.1:0-1089 GCF_001483705.2 Eufriesea mexicana | reverse complement strand
TCTCTTCCTTGTGCTGAGGAGGCCAGAAATTGTGCGCGCGGCGCGTCAGGTTGAGTGAGGTTAAGTTTGGCTAGGTTAGGTTTGGATAGGGTTGCTTCGACTTTTGTGCTATACACTGCTACTCTATGGATTCCTGCGCTCTACTCTCCTGTAATATGTCTTGCAGGTCTCTGTGGATGGCTGCAATATACGTTGCGTCACGGTAGGTTGTATGAGATTACGTTTGGCTACGTTACGTGTGGTTAGATTAGGACAGGATAGCCTTGACTTTTGTGCTATACACAGCTACTCGGTGGATCTTTGCCATCTACGTTGCGATAATATGCTCTGCTGGTCTCTTGGCAGGCCACCAGTAGAGGTCTCGGCACGTTAGGTTGAGTTATGTTACGTTCGGTTATGATTATTTCGTCTGTGTTAGGTCAGGATTCCTTTGACTTTTGTGCTCAATTCTACTATTCTACAGACTGCTGGTTTCTACTGCGCTCTACTATTGTCTGCTCGGCCCTAGGGTGGCCAATAATGGTCTTCGCGGCACGTAAGGTTTAGTTGGGCTACATTCAGTTAGATTATGTTAGTTTGGGTTAGGTACTTATAGCTTTGACTTTCGTGCTGTACACGTTTACGCGCTCAATTTCTGCGCTCTACTTTTCCCTGCTATAGTCTACTTGAGCCTGTGGAAGCCAGCAATGTTGGTCACAGCACGTTGGGCTTGTTAGCTTACGTTTGGTTATGCTACGTTTTGCTAGGTTAGGAGAGAATAGCTTTGACTTTTGAGCCATACTCTGCCATTCGGTGGATTTCTGTGCTCTGCTGTGCCCTAATATGCTCTGCTAGGCTCTGGGGAAGTCAGCAACTGTTGTATCGGCACGTTATATTTAGTTAGACAGCGTTCAGTTAGGTCAGGTCATGTACGGCTAGGTTATGTACGGCTAGGTTAGGGTATCTTTGACTTTTGTGCTTTGGACTGCATTGCGACGGACTTCTACGCACTACTGTGCTCTAGTACATTCTGAGAGGCACTGGATACATCAGCAATAGTGGTCCAGGCATGATAGGTTAAGTTAGGTTATGCTGGTCTATGTCATGTTT
>NW_016914432.1:0-326 GCF_001483705.2 Eufriesea mexicana | reverse complement strand
CATTCTCTGCTTTGCTCTGGGGAGGACAGAAATAGTGGCCGCGGTTGATTAGTTTGTGTTAGGGTACTCCTGTCTAGGTTAGGTTGGTCTGGGTTAGACTGGTCTCGGTTAGGCTAGGATATCATTGACTTTTGTGCCACAAACTGCCACTTTGTGTTAGGGTACTCCTGTCTAGGTTAGGTTGGTCTGGGTTAGACTGGTCTCGGTTAGGCTAGGATATCATTGACTTTTGTGCCATAAACTGCCATCCTATGGACTTCGTATCTCTACTCTCTTCTAATATGTTCTGCTTTCCTCTGGGTAGGTCAGCAGTAGTTGTGTAGGCG
>NW_016914431.1:0-6459 GCF_001483705.2 Eufriesea mexicana | reverse complement strand
GAGCAGCGGCCACAATTGCTGGACTCCCCAGGGCCAAGCAGGATATTGTGGAGCACAGTGGGGCGCAGGCGTGCACCGAAAAACAGTGTATACCACGAAAGTCCTAGTTATCCAGACATGACAAAAGCAAACGTAACCAAGCCAAACGTAGCTTAGCTCAACTTAACGTGCCGATACCACCATTACTGGCCTCTCCAGAGACGAGGAGAACATAGTAGAGCAATGTAGTGCGTAGAAATGCACCGAATAGTAGTGTATGGCGCAAAAGTGGATTCTACCCTATAATAACATATCCAAACGTAATATAAACAAGCGTACCCTAACTTAACGTGACATGCCGAGACCACAGTTGCTGGTCTCCCCAGAGCCAAGCAGAATATGAAAGAGCACAGTAGTGCCTATAAGTCCATAGGGTAGCTATGTTCAGCACAAAGGTCAAAGCTATCCTAACCAGGCCCGAAGCAACCTAACCTATCCGAAAGAAACATGACCCAAACAAATGTGCTTCGGCCACTATTGCTGCCCTCCTCAGAGCCAAGCAGAACATACAAGAGGGGAGGAGGGCGCAAATGTCACTAGACTCGCAGTGCACAGCACAATATTCTGAGCTACCGTATCCTAACCTAGCCAAACAAAACATAACCGAACGTTGCTTAACCCAACATAACGTGCCGAGGCCATTATTGCTTGCCTCCCCGGGACCAAGCCGAATACTCTAGAGTACAGTGGAACGCAGGAATCAACCGAAAAACAGTGCATACTACGTAAGCCAAGGCTATCCATACCTAACCCAGAATAACATAACCTAACCGAACGTAGCCTAGCTCCACCTAACGTGCCGAGACCAGTATTGCTCGCCTCTCCAGAGTCAAGCAGAGTATACACCAACAAATTAGAGCATACTAATCTACCGCATTACAGTTTATACCACAAAAGTCAAAGATATGCAAACCTAACCTAGCCTAACGTAAGATAAGCAAAAGTAACCTATCTCAGCCTAATGTTCCTAGACCGCTATTGCTGTCCTGCCCACCGCCGAGCAGAATATATTAATGAAGAGCAGAGCGCAGAAGTCCATTATATGGCAGTGTATAGCACAAAAGTCAAAGATGTCATAACTTAACCCAAACAAACGTAACCAACACGAAAGTAACATAACACGGCCTAACGCGCCGCGGCCACTATTTCTGGCATTCACAGAGCAAAGCAGAGGATAATAGATCACAGTAGAGCGCAGAAATGCACCGAATAGCAGTGTATAGCACACAGGTCGAAGCCATCATTACCAAACCAGACCGAGCGCAACCTATCCGAACATAGTGTAACTGAACCTAACAGCGCGAGACCTCCATTTCTGGCCTCCCCGGAGCCAAGTACGACATACTAGAGCGCAGTGGAGCGCAGAAATCCATTGAATAGGAGTTTATAGCACGAAAGCCATAGCCACCTTAACTAGACCCATCCTAAGCTAGCCAAGCGTAACCTACCACAGCCTATCGTGCCGCGATCGGTATTACTGCCCTCCCCAGGTACGAGTTGAGTACAGTCGGCCAAGGAAGAGCGCAGCAATCCTCGGAATAGCAGTGTACAGCACGAAAGTCAAAGTTGTCCTATCCTATCCTAAACAAACGTAACATAACCAAACGTAGCTTAACAAAGTCTAACGCGTCTAGCCCAAAATTGCTGGCCTCCCCATCGCCAAGCAGAACATATTAGAGGCGAGCGCAGCGCAGATATCAAAAGAGTGGCAGTGTATAGCTGAAAGGTCAAGGCTGTCCCAACAAATCAATTCCAGCGTGTCCTAACCAAGCGCAAGGTATCGAAACACAACGTGACGCGGCCCTACTGCTGGCGTCCCCAGAGCAAAACAGGGCATATTAGAGCTCATCAGGGGGCAGGAGTCCACCTAATCACAGTGCATAGCACGAAAGTCACAGCTATACTATCCAAACTCAACCTAACCTAGCCAATCCGAACGTAACATAACCCAACCTAACGTGCCACGACCGCCATTGCTGGCCTTCGTGGAGCCGAGTAGAGTAAAGCAGAGCAATGCAAAGCGCAGAAATCCTCCGGGTAAGTGTACAGCAGGAAGGTCAAAGCAATCCCAACCCATTCTAACCCGACCTTACAAGGCCATACGTAACTTAACTCAACCCAGAGTGCCGCGACCTCACTTGCTGGCCTCCCCAGAGCCAAGCAGGATATAGTAGAGCACAATAGGGGGCATAAATCCAACGTAGAGCAGTGCACAGCACAAAAGTCAAAGCTATCCTATCCTAACCTAACCAAACGTAACGTAACCGAACGTAATCTAACACATCCTGACGTGCCGAGAACACTACTGCCATCCTCAGAGCAAAGCAGAACATATTAGAGAAGAGTAGAGCGCAGAAATCCAAATTCAAAAAATCTAAAGCTATCCTTTCCTAGCCAAACCAATTGTTACATAACCGAACATAACCTAGCTCTGCCTAACATGCCGCGGCCACCATTTCTGGCCTCCCCACGGCAATGCAGAACATATTAGAGCACTGTAGGTCCGAGAAATCCTCCGAAAAGCATTATGTAGCACAAAAGTCAAAGCTATCCTATCCCAACCTACCAACCGTTACACTACCGAACGTAAACAGAATCAACCTAAAGTGCCGCCACCACTAGTGCTGGCCTCCCCAGACCTAGGCAGAACTTATTAGGGGAGTGTAGCGCGCAGGAGAATACAGAATCGCAGTGTACAGCAGAAAAGTCAAAGGTATCCAAACCTAACGCGGACTACCATTACATAACCAAACGTAGCCAAGCCCAAAGTAACGTTGCGCGACCACCATTTCTGGACTCCCCAGGGTCTAGCAGGTTAAAGTAGAGCACAGTAGAGCGCAGGATTAAACTGCATATATTTGAATACCAGGAAAGTCAAAGCTGTCCTGACCAAACTTAACAAAGTCTAGCCTGACCAACCGTAACCTAACTCACCCTAACGAAACACAACCACTACTACTGGCATGCCGAGAGACGTGCAGAGTGTTGTAGAGCAATGTAAAGCGCAGAAATCCACCGAGCTGGAGCGTATAGCACAAAAGTCAAAGCTATAGCCTCCTAACATAACCGGACGTAGCATAGCCGTATGCAACCTAATTCAGCCTGACTAGCAGAGACCACTACATCTGGCCTCCCCATAGCCAAGAAGAATATGCTAGAGCTCCGAAGAACGCAGTGAGTCACCGAATAGCAGTTTACAGCACAAAAGTCAAAGCAATCCTAACCAAACTTAAACATACCTAACCCAATGAAACGTTACATAACCCAAATTAGCGTCGCACAAACACAATTGCTGGCCTCCACATCGCCAAGCAAAAGATATTAGAGGAGAGCGGATCGTAGAGGGCAAAATAATGGCATTGTGTGGCAGATGGGTCAAAGCTATCCAAACCTAACCCATGCTAACGTAACCTAAAGGAACGGAACCCAACTCAAGCTAGCGTGCAGAGACTCCCATTGCTGCCGTCCTCAGAGCAAGACAGATCATATTAGAGGCGAGTAGAGCGCAGCAATCCATAGAATCGCTGTGCATAGCACAAAGGTCTAAGATATCCATACCTAACCTGTCCTAACCTAACCTCGCCGAACGAAGCGTAACTAGACGTAACTTGCCGCGACCACTTTTGCCGGCCTCCCGGGAGCCGAGCAGAATATACTGCAGCACCGTAGAGAGCAGAAGGCCACCAAATAGCAGTGCACTGCATAAGGGTCAAAAACGCCGTATCCCAACCTGACATATCGTACCCAAAGCAATCGTAGAATATCAAAAACTCAAGAGCCGAGATCTCTACTGCTGGCCTCCCTAAAGCCAAGTAGAACATATTATTGGAGAGCAGAGCGCAGAAATCCATGGAATCGAAGAGCATAGCACAATATTCGGAGTTACCATATCTTAACATAGCAATACGTAACACAGCCGACCATGGCATATCTCAGTCTAACGTGCCGAGACCACTATTCCTGGCCTCCCCATAGATGTGCGGTGTGTAGTAGTGCAATGTAGAGCTCACAGATGCACCGGTTAGCGGTTTACTGCACAAAAGTCAAGGCTATCCTATCTTATCCTATCCAAACGTAATATGACCAACGTAACACAACTGAACCTAACGAGTCGCGACCACTATTGCTGGCATCCCGAGAGTCGAGCGGAGTATAGTAGAGCAATGAGGAGAGAAAAGGTCCGCCGAATATCAATGTATCGCATAAAGGTCAAAGCTATTCTATCCTAAACTAACCAAAGATTACCTAACATAACGTAGCGTAACGCAACCTAACGTGCCGCGACCGCTTATCCTGACACCCGGACAACGGCAGAGGGCGACAGCGCACACTAGAGCACAGAAGTCCATAGAATGGCAGTGTGTAGAACAAGAGTCAAAGGCATCCTAACATAACCCAAGCTAACATATCCTAACCTGACATTGACGAACTCAACGTAACGTGCCGCGACCACTACTGCTGGACACCACACGGCCATGCAGGTAAGACTAGAGCACTGTATATGGCAGGAATCCACCGAGTAACAGTTTATAGCACGGAAGTCACAGCTACCGTAACCAAGCATATCCAAACCTATCCTAACAGTACGTAACCCAACACAACATGACGTGGCACGGCAACTATTGCTGGCCTTCCCAGAGACAGGCAAAGTATAGCAGAGCATCGCAGATCGCAGATATCGGCCGGACAGCAATGTACAGCACAGAAGGCAAAGATATTCTATTCAAGCCTGACCTAACCTAACCAAGCCGAACGTAACATATAACAACCTAACGTGACGGGACAACAGTTGCTGGCCACCCCGGAGCCAAGCATAACAGATTAGAGCACAGTGGAGCGCAGAAATCCACAGCACATTATTGCATATCACAAATGTAAAAGCCGTCCTATCCTAACCAGGCCAACGTAACATTACCAAAGTATCCGGGCTCATCATATCGTCTCGAGAACACTATTGATACCCTGCCCAGAGCAAAGCAGAACATATTGGAGCAGACGTACTAGTGCAGAAATCCATGTAACCGCAGAGCGTAGCGCAATATTCGAAAGTACCCTATGCTAATATAACCAAACGTAACATAGCCCAACGCAGCATAGCTCTACCTAATGTGCCGGGACAACCACTGATTGCCTCTTCAGAGCCACGCGGTATATACTTGGGCAAAGTAGAGCACAATAACCCACTACACTGCAGCTTATAGCCCAACAGTCAATGAAACCCTAAACTAACCAAACCAAACGTAACACAACCAAATCAAACCTATCTCAACCTAACGTTCCTAGACCATTATAGCTAGACTCTGCACCGACATGTTACAGGAAAGCAGAGAGCAAAGTTCCATTAAATGGCAGTGTATAGCACAAAATACAAAGATATCCGAAAGTAACCTATTCAAACCTAACCTAACCAAATATAACAAAGAAGAATCTAACGCGCCGCGGCCTCTATTTCTGGCCTCCCATACCAAAGCAGAGGATATTATAGCACAGTGGGGCGCAGATGTCCACCGAATATCAGTTTATAGCACGAAAGTCAAAGCTCCTCTGGCCAAACCAGGCATAGCCTAACCTGACCAAACGTAAAAAGATTAAACCTAACGAGACGAGGCCTCAATTGCTCCCCCCCCCGCCCCAAAAGCCGAGCAGAACATATTACAGAAGAGTGGAACGCAGAGGTCAAAAGGATGGCAGTGTATGTTGTAAGGTGAAAGATATCCGAACCTAACCCACGCGAACGTAACCTAACCAAACATGACCTAAGTCAACCTGTCGTGCCGAGACCGCTGCTTCTGGCCTCCCTGGAGCCAAGAAGAGCATATTAGAGCACAGTAGAGCGCAGAAGTCTACCGTAAATCAGTCTATAGCATAAAAGGGAAAGCTATCCTATCCTAACCTGACCAAACGCAACATAACCAATCCTGTCTTGCAGAGACCACTACAGCTGGCCTGAACAGAGCCAATCAGAGCATATTAGAGGAGAGTAGAGCGCAGAAATCCATAAAATCGCTGTGCATGGTACAGCAGTCGGAGCTTCCGTATCCTAACATAACCGAACGTAACATATCCGAAAGTAACATAGCTCCACCAATCGTGCCGAGACCACTATTTCCACCCTCTCCTCATCCAAGCACAATATACTAGAAAAAGTAGGGCGGAGAAATAGACCGCATCGCATTGCATAGCACTAGGTATAGGATATCCCAACGTAACGCAAGCTATCAAAACCTGACCTGGCATAGGCAGACTCAACGTAACGTGCCTGGACCAATCCACAGGGCCTAGCAGGTTGGAGTAGAGCACAGTAGGGAAAAGGGATCCACCGTATAACGGTGTATAGCACGAAAGTTATGGCGATAATGAACAAACATAACCTAACCTAACCTAACCAAACGTAAGACAAATAAAACTAACGTGCTGCGA
>NW_016914430.1:0-1274 GCF_001483705.2 Eufriesea mexicana | reverse complement strand
TCCTCTCCTAACCTAACCAAACGTAATACACACGAAAGTAACCTAACACAATCTAACGTGCCGTGACCGCTGTTGCTGGCCTCTCCAGAGACAAGCAGTACATATTATATGGAAAGGAGCGCGGGAAACCATAGGAACGCAGTGCATGGTAGAAAAGCCATAGCTGTACAGAACTAGCCCATACCACATAACTTAACCAAACGAACAATAGCTCAGCACAACGTGCAGCGGCCACTATTTCTGGGCTCCCCACAATGCTCCCCACATACGAGGGGAGTATAGTAGAATAGAATAGAGAGCAGAATTCTACGTAATAGCAGTGTAAAGCACAAAAGTCTAAGCTATCCTAACCTAACCTAGCCGAACTTAAAGAAACCAAACCTTACGCAACTCTTCTTAACGTGACGAGACTACTATTGCTGCCCTCCCCAGAGCTAGACAGAACACACTGCAACACTGTGGTGCGCAGGAGCCCACGGAACAACAGTTTATACGACGGAAGTCAATGCAAACCGAACCAAGCCCAAACCAGTATGACATAACCGAACGTAGCCTAACCCAACCTGACGTGCCGAGACCGCTATTTCTTGCCTCCCCCGAGGCGAGTGGAGTATATGGGAGCTACGTAGAGCGGAGAAATGCACCGTGTAGCAGTGTATAGCGCAAAGGTCACAGATATCCAATCCTAACCTAACACAGACATACCTAACCTGACCAAACGTAGCATAACACACACCAACGCTGCGCTGCCACCATTTCTGGAACTCCCAGCGCAATGCAGGGAATATTAGATCACAGTAGAGCGCAGAAATCCACCGGATGGCTGTGTACAGAGCAAAGGATACAGTTATCGTGTCGTAACATATCGAAACGTAGCCCAACCAAATGCAGCATAACACAATATAACCTTCCGCGACCACAATTTCTGTACTCCCCAGCTCCAAGCAGAGAATATTAGAGCACAGTAGAGCACAGAAATCCACCGAATAGGTGTGTACAGCACTAAAGTCAAAGCTACCCTTCTCTAACCTGACCAAACGTAACGTATAAGTCAAAGCTACCCTTCTCTAACCTGACCAAACGTAGCGTAGCGAAGCGTAACCTATCTCATTCTAACGTGCAGAGACCACTATTGCTCACCTCCCCGGAGCCAGGCAGAATGTCCTAGAGCATACGAGGGCGCAGGAATTCATCGAATAGCAGCGTACACAACAAAAGCCGTAGCTATCGTAGCCTAACTTATCCAAGCATAGCATAAACAAACGTACCCTTAC
>NW_016914429.1:0-516 GCF_001483705.2 Eufriesea mexicana | reverse complement strand
CGAAAGTCTAAATTACCTGGCCGAGGTTAACCTAACCTAACCTAACCTAACCAAATGTAAGCTTACTCGACATAACCTGCGGCGAGTAATATTGCTGGCATCCACGGGCCAAAGCAGAAAACGCTAGAACACAGCAGATCGCACAAATCAACCTCATTGCAGTGTACACCACAAAATTCGAAGTCGCATATCCTAACTAAGTCAAACCCATCAAATCCAAATGTAGCCTAACTCAACCTGCCATGACGAGCCCACCATTGCTGGCCACCACAGAGACAAGCAGAATGTGCTAGAGCACCTTACGGCGCAGAAATCAACCGCAATGCAGTGAATAATACAAAAGCCGTAGATATCCTACCCAATCCTTTCAAAGCCCAGCCTAATCAAACGCAAAATAGCCCATCATGGCGAGCTGCGAGCATGGCTGCTGGCCTCCCAATAACAAAGCAGATTGCAGTAGAGCACAGTAGGTCACAGGAGTCCACCGGATAGCAGTGTAAAGCACAGAAGTCAGTG
>NW_016914428.1:0-209 GCF_001483705.2 Eufriesea mexicana | reverse complement strand
ATGCATACATCCATACATACATCTATACATACATCCATACATACATCCATCCATCCACCCATCAACTATTCCATCCATCCACGCATCCATAAATCCATCCAACCATACATCCATCCATCCATAAATTCATACATCCATACATCCACCCATCCGCACATCCATACATCCATACGTCCACCCTTCGATTCATTCATCCATTCATACATCCA
>NW_016914427.1:10582-11233 GCF_001483705.2 Eufriesea mexicana | reverse complement strand
ACCAAACGACACATACGCGAACGTAACCTAACTCAACATAACATGCAGCGACCACTATTGCTGCTTTCCACAGAGTCGAGCAGAGTATAGTTGATCACAGGAGAGCGCAGAAACCCAACAAATATCCGCCTATGCCAGCAAAGTAAAAGCTATTCACGCCTAACCTAAACGAATACAGCATATCTGAACATAACGTAACCCAACCCAGTGTGCCGATTCCACTGTTGCTGGACTGATCATAGCCAACCGGAACATATTATTGGAGAGGATAGTGCCGAAATCCTCAGAACCGCAAGGTACAGCAAAAAAGTCAAAGCTGCCCAAACCGGACCAGGACAGGCCTAACCCAACCAAACGTGACCTAACACAACCAGACGTGTAGCGACCACTGTTCCTGGTGTCCCCAGAGTCCAGCAGAGTGCAGTACAGCAATGTAGATCGTAGAAATCCGCTGAATAGCAGTGTATGGCACAATAGTCAATGATGACCGATCCTAACCTAACCAAATGTGACATAACCAAACGCAACCATATCCGACCAAACGTACCTACACCACTATTGCTGGCCTCCCCGCCGCGAAGCATAGCATATTAAAGCAGAGTAGAGTGCAGAAGTCAAAAGGATGGCAATGTATAGCGGAAGAGTCAAGGC
>NW_016914427.1:10042-10524 GCF_001483705.2 Eufriesea mexicana | reverse complement strand
ACCTAACTCAACGTAACGTGCCGAGAACACTATTGCAGGCATCCCAGTGCAAAGCAGAGCATATTATACAACAGTAGAGCGCAGAAATCCATCGAGCAGCAGCGTACAACGCAAAAGTCAGATCTATCCTGTCCTAAACTAAGCAAGTGCAACATAAACAAACGTAATATGACTCAACCTAGCGTGCCTAGACCGTTATTGCTGACATCCCCGGGGCCGATCAGAAAATACAGGATCACAGTAGAGCGCAGAAATCCGCCGCATTACAGTGCAAAGCACAAAAGTCAATGCCATCGTGACCAAACCGAAACTAACCTAACCTAGGCAAACAAAAGGTACCTTAAGACAACCCATCGCGGACCACCACTATTGCTGGCATCCCCAGAGTCGAGCACAGAATAGTAGAGCAATGAAGAGCGCAGAAATCCACCGAATTGCAGCGCATAGCTCAAAAGTCGAAGTCACCTTATCCTAAACTAACA
>NW_016914427.1:0-2879 GCF_001483705.2 Eufriesea mexicana | reverse complement strand
TGAACAAACATAATCTAACCCAACCTAACCAAACGTAACTTGCCGCGATCACTATTATGTTACATTTGCGAGGTTGGGTTTGGTAAAGTTCGATTATGATAGCCATGACCATCGTCCATACACTATGTTTTTATGGCTTTCTGAACTCTCCTCTCAACTAATCTGTGCTGCTCGGCTCTGGAGTGGTCAGCAGTAATGTTCACGGCATGATAGGCTGAGTTAGTTTGCGTCCGGCTATGTTACTCTGTGTTACATTAGGACAGTGTAGCACTTACTTCCTTGCTACGCGATGCAATTCGAAGAGTTTATGCTCCCTACTGTGCTCTAATATCTTCTACTTGTCTCTAGGGAGGCCGACAATTGTGGTCTCGGCACGTTAGTTTGAGATATGTCTCGCCTATCATGTTAGGTTTGGCCATGTTAGTAAAGTAGCTACGACCTTTGCGCTATACACTGCTATTCGGTGGATTTCTGCGCTCTACTGTCCTCTACTACATTCTGCTTGGCACTGAGGAGTCCAGCAATAGTGGCCGCTGCTCGTTAGGTTCAGTTATGTTACGTATGGTTAGGTTACTTTTGCTTGGGCTAGGTTTGGACAGATTTTGATTTTCTGCCACACACTGAGATTCTATGGATTTCTGCGCCCTACACTCCTCTAGTATGCTCTGCATGTCTCTGGGGAGGCCAGCAATGGTGGTCTCGGCAGGTTAGGTTGAGTTACGTCACGTTCGGTTCGGTTAGGTTTGCTTGGTTTAGTCTAAGGAGGCTTTGACTTTCGCGCAATACACTGCTATTCGGTGAATTACTGCGCTCTACACTTCTCTACCAACTTTCGCTCAACTCTTTGGAAGCCAGCAATAGTCGTCGCGGCATGTTTTCTTGAGATACGTTACTTTTGGTTACGGTACGTTTCGTTATGTTAGTACAGGATAGCTCTGACTTTTCTGCTATACAGTGCGATTCTATGGATTTCTGCGCTCTACTCTCCTTTATCATGATCCGCTTGGCTGTGGAGTGTCCGGCAATAGTGGTCGCGGCACGATAGGTTTAGTTAGGCTTGGCTTTGACATGTTATGGTAGCATTGGTTAGGTTCGGATTGTTTTGACTATCGTGCTATACACTATTATCAGGTGGACCACTGTGATCCAATGTGCTCTACTATATCCTGCATGGCTCTGGGGACACTAGCAGCAGTGGTCGCGAAACTCTATGTGGAGCTGTCCTACGTTTGGTGAGGTTAGGTTGTGTCGGTTTAGGTCAGGTTGTCTACGACTATTGCGCTGCTCACAGCAGTGCGGAGGGCTTCTGCGTCCCACTGTGCTATAGTTTATTCCGCTTGTCTCTGTGGGGGCCAGCAATGGAGACCTAGCCGTGTTAGGTTGTGTTAGGCTACGTTCTGATATGTTATGTTTGGCTAGGTTAGGGTTGGTTACTTTGAATTTTGTGCCCTTCGCTGCTGTTCGTTGGACTTCTGCGATGAACTCTGCCCTAGTACGTTCAGCTTGACTCCGGGGAAGCCAGCAGCTGTGGTCTCGGCACGCTATGTTGAGGTAGGTTGCGTTTGGTTACGATAGGCTAGGTTAGGTTAGGACACGATTGCTTTGACTTCAGTGCTACGCACTGCTATTCGGCGGGTTTCTGCGCCCACCTGTGCTCTAATATGATCTGCATGGGTGTGTGGGTGCCAGCAATGGTGGTCTCTGCAGGTTAGGTTCAGTTATGTTACGTTTGGTTAGGCTAGGTTAGGTTAGGTGTGGTTAGGGTGGCTTTGACTATTGTGCGATGCGCTACGCTTCCGCGGCTTTCTGCGCTCTACATTGCTCTACTGTACCGAGCTCAAGTCTGGGTAAGACAGCAAAGTGCTCGTGGATATGTACGGTGTGTTAGGTTGCGTTTGCTTAGGTTGTCAGATATGTTTGGTTGCGATAGCATCGACTTTCGTGCTTTACACTGCTCTTCGATGGATTTCTGCAATCTACTGTGCTCTAGTATGTTCTGCATGGCTATGGATAGGCCAGCAATAGTGGTCTCTGCAGGTCATGTTGAGCTATGCTACGTTCGGTTAGACTAAGTTGCGTTGGGTTGGGTTAGGATTGGTGTGTCTTTTGTGCTGCGCAAGTCTATTCTTAGAATTCCTACGCTGTACGATGCTCCATCATATGCAGCACGTTCCTGTGGACGCTAGTAATAGATGTCGCGGCATGTTATGTTGTGCCACGCCACGGTCCGTTACATCAGGTTAGGATAGCTTTGTATGCTTAGCATTGGTTTTTGTGCTGTACACCGACATTCGGCCTATTTCTGCTATATACAATTTGGTTTTTGTGCTGTACACCGCCATTCGGCCTATTTCTGCTATATACATTGCACTAGTATATTCTGCTTTGCTCTGTGGAGGCCAGCAAGAGTTGCCTTGCCACGTCAGCTTGAGTTAGATTTGGTTTGGCTATGTTAAGTTTGTTCGGGTTAGGCTAGTACAGCTCGACTTTTCTACTGTGCACCGATAATCTATGCATTTCTGCGACCTATTTTCCTCCAATATCTTCTCCATGTCTCTTCGGACGCCAGCAATAATGGCCGGGGCACATTACGTTGAACTATGTCACGTTCGGTATATTTAGGCTATTTTGTGTTAGGCGTGGGTATCCTCCACTTTTCTGCTACATACTGCTATTCTACGGAAATCTGCGCTCCCCTCTACTCTAATATCTTGTGCTTGGCTCTGATGAGGCCAGGAATACTGGTCGCTGTTCGTTGGGTTTTGTTAGGTTTCCTTTTGGCCGGGTTGGGTTTGGTTGTGAAGGTCAGGATAGCATCGACTTTTGTCCTTTACACTGCTATTTCATGGATTTCTTCACTCTAATCGCCTGTAGGATGT
>NW_016914426.1:0-541 GCF_001483705.2 Eufriesea mexicana | reverse complement strand
TGCAAGAAAGTTAGGTCAGCACGATATTGCCCGAAAATGTCAATAGAATTCAATTTGCCAGAGCGATTCTGTAGCATTTCTGCGGTTATAGCACGCCAGTAGTGTCTTTCCTCCTTATATATGCAAGAAAGTACGGTCACCACGATATTAGTCTAAAATGTCAATAAAAGTGAATTTTCCATCCTGATTCTATATCATTGAAAGGCTATATCACGCCAATAGAATCTTTCCTCATTATTTATGCAAGAAAGTACGCTCATCACAATATTAGTCCAAAATGTAAATAAAATTCAATTGTCCACACACATTCTATAGCAGTGCAATGGCAATAGCACGCCAAAAGTAACCGTTCTCATTATTTGTGCGGGAAAGGTATCTCTCACCACGATATCAGTCGAAAATGTCGATAAAATCGAGTTATCCAGCCAGATTCTGTAGCATCGCAGTGACTATAGCGCGCCAGTAGAATCTTGCCCCTTATATATCCAAGAAAGATAGATCACCACAATATTAGCCGAAAACGTCAATAAAATTGAAATTT
>NW_016914425.1:113804-116483 GCF_001483705.2 Eufriesea mexicana | reverse complement strand
GTCTATCATTCTACAAAGAAGAGGAAATATGATATTTGTATCATTTCTTGACATATTTTCTGGCAAACATTAAATTTGCCTCATCTACAGGTGCCTTTTCAAGTTTAAGCATGTTATATATAGTTTCTCCAGTGACCTTATCAAAGAGTGTATGTTCATTCTGCAATTCTGATGTAGAACTAAGAGTAAAGAGGAATTGGGAAGTATTGTCATCTTTTCCAGCATTAGCCACAGCAATTAAACCTCGTCCATAAGAACGTAATTCTTGTACGAAATTCGTCCTAAAACACATAAATCCAATAATTATTTTTGAGTAAAAAAGGAATTCATTTTATTTTTAAATATAGTCTCACCTTAAATGGTTCTCCATATACTTTACCACCTTCTCCTGTACCTGTGGGATCAGCACCTTGTGTATGAAATACAGGGTCATGGTAATAACTTTTCACACATAATTGTATGAAATTTCTACATGCCTTTGCAGTTTCATTTGCGGATAATTCTGACCCAATATCACCAACAGTTGATTTCATTAAAACCTAGTTATAACAAATATATTAGCTTTATTAATGTAAAATACTTTCAAAATCAAATTTATCGAAATTTATTATTTATTATTCTAATTCAAATTAGAAATTGTTTAATATATTAATACAGAAATTTGAAAAGTAAATATTGTATATACGTTATATTTCTAAAAACAGATGTACAATCTATTGAAATATTATTAACTAATACTTACATTAGCCATAGTGGGTGGCTCTTGCATATAAATATTACTCATCCTTGTAAGTCTCCTATAATAAAAAAAATCCTTCGTCAATAATATTGCATATTAAATCTTTAGTCATTTATAAATCAGTCAACCAAATGGTTCTTTTCGCGAATAATCATCAGCAGGTAACGTACCTTTTACCTCCTTTTGATATTGGCTTAATAAAGTCCATGATGTGCCACAGCACCACTATACTTGCGGCTTTTATATTTTCCAAGTTCCCATAGATATTTCTAAACATTTGTGCCTTAATGCAACATTTATTCAGTATATTCAATTTAGCTTTATCTTTAATAACTATTACCACTTGTTCATTCTCCATCTCTTCAATGATCCTCATATTTCCATGTCGATGCCACACATTTTTCTCTGTTGATACATATGCTGCTTCTTTTTTGCTTCTTGATTCCGCATAACATGTGTTTCCTCTTGTCACTTCTTTTATTCAAATTTAACACATTAGCGATGATCATTGACTTTGACCACTCATATTAATATTTATTTAGATTAGGAATACAACATACCTTTCAATCTCACTGTATTCTCCATATCTTTTTGTCATAAGAGGCCATTACCTAAATTAATTCTATTCCTTTTTGTCTGCCTAAACCAGCGTCATTTTCTGAATCTTTATTTGACCATCAAAGATTTCTATCTTGTATGTCATATGGTTACCGCACCTAGAATCCAATAGACATATCAACTTTACATATTTGTATCGCTGCTTTAATTTTTGCTCACTATGAAATATAATTCTTGGCATGTACGCTGATGATATTCCATGAGTCCAATAATCAAGCTCTGCTATCACTAATGAAACATGGGAAGACAGTGGCTCGTAACTTACGCTATTTACTTACAACTAAAGGTTATGTCATTATAAATACTTACATGTGTTTTGCAATGCAGGAACAACTGCATGGACACAACAATGCTTCCGGCGTATGTTTGCAATTTTTTCTCATTTCCTATGCCTTCTCCTGTTCACTTGAAGAAAAATGAACAAATCACGCAATTTCTGTGATTAACTCTTGAAATTTTATAATTGCGTTGTGAAGGCATACCTTTGCATATTTGTCGTCTTCCAGATAAAGAAATGAATGCTCATTGCCTAATTAAAATCACTGTTGGAGTTGAATTTTGTAAAGAATGTAGAAAACTTTATGACTTCATTTATTAAAATATATTAAAATATATTCGGAGCACATAACCAGAGTTAGTAATCTATTCGAGTAACATCAGAGCCATCTGTGAGGATAGACTCGAAGCTCGAGTCCCGCAACGAGATCGGCAGTAGAAAATTCAATAATTACTGAATATTGGTGATTAATTTACGAACTTTTATAATTGCATCGCAAAGCCAGATCCTTCAAGAACTTTCCAATATATTTTTCGAATTAAATTTATTCCTAATTAATTAATTATTAATAATTATTCTGCGCAGTGTTTGAATTGTTGTCGAAGACGCCATTGGTTTTTCATTAATTACTATCCTCTACGCAATTAATTTATGATACTTTGTGCACTCTTTATAAAGACAATGTTCTTGCGAATCTTCTCATATAACTTTTGATCACATTTTGCTTCTAGTTTCGTTTAGTATTAAATATTTTCACGGAAGATCGCGATGGTCGTCGTTACGAAATGAAAGACGCCATAAAACAAAAATTAATGACTGACAATTTAGAGTTAAATTCTTTACGAAAATAATATAGGAATGTAGCCTGAAGTTCCACCTTTGCAAGGAAATTATAAAAGTTCACAAATTGTATACAGAAATTGAGTAATTAATAATTTTTCACTGCCGGAGCCATTCTGTCCTTTTCTATCCCCACTCTGTCCTTGTCTACCACGTGACCAGCACCTCGTCGACCTCCTTGCCTATTCTATATTCCTATCACTTT
>NW_016914425.1:83900-105827 GCF_001483705.2 Eufriesea mexicana | reverse complement strand
ACTTTACATATTTGTATCGCTGCTTTAATTTTTTCTCACTATGAAATATAATTCTTGGCATGTACGCTGATGATATTCCATGAGTCCAATAATCAAGCTCTGCTATCACTAATGAAACATGGGAAGACAGTGGCTCGTAACTTACGCTATTTACTTACAACTAAAGGTTATGTCATTATAAATACTTACATGTGTTTTGCAATGCAGGAACAACTGCATGGACACAACAATGCTTCCGGCGTATGTTTGCAATTTTTTCTCATTTCCTATGCCTTCTCCTGTTCACTTGAAGAAAAATGAACAAATCACGCAATTTCTGTGATTAACTCTTGAAATTTTATAATTGCGTTGTGAAGGCATACCTTTGCATATTTGTCGTCTTCCAGATAAAGAAATGAATGCTCATTGCCTAATTAAAATCACTGTTGGAGTTGAATTTTGTAAAGAATGTAGAAAACTTTATGACTTCATTTATTAAAATATATTAAAAAATATTCGGAGCACATAACCAGAGTTAGTAATCTATTCGAGTAACATCAGAGCCATCTGTGAGGATAGACTCGAAGCTCGAGTCCCGCAACGAGATCGGCAGTAGAAAATTCAATAATTACTGAATATTGGTGATTAATTTACGAACTTTTATAATTGCATCGCAAAGCCAGATCCTTCAAGAACTTTCCAATATATTTTTCGAAATAAATTTATCCCTAATTAATTAATTATTAATAATTATTCTGCGCAGTGTTTGAATTGTTGTCGAAGACGCCATTGGTTTTTCATTAATTACTATCCTCTACGCAATTAATTTATGATACTTTGTGCACTCTTTATAAAGACAATGTTCTTGCGAATCTTCTCATATAACTTTTGATCACATTTTGCTTCTAGTTTCGTTTAGTATTAAATATTTTCACGGAAGATCGCGATGGTCGTCGTTACGGAATGAAAGACGCCATAAAACAAAAATTAATGACTGACAATTTAGAGTTAAATTCTTTACGAAAATAATATAGGAATGTAGCCTGAAGTTCCACCTTTGCAAGGAAATTATAAAAGTTCACAAATTGTATACAGAAATTGAGTAATTAATAATTTTTCACTGCCGGAGCCATTCTGTCCTTTTCTATCCCCACTCTGTCCTTGTCTACCACGTGACCAGCACCTCGTCGACCTCCTTGCCTATTCTATATTCCTATTACTTTCTTGATTTTTGAGCCCAAATCATAGATGGCGCTGATCGCAGGCGGTAAAATTTGTATTTATTCGGCAGTAGAGAATTAATAAACTTCCAAGTTTCTGTAATTAATTCTTGAACATTTGTAGCTGCACAGCATAGTTGCAATTATAGGCAACATTCTTATACAATGTTTAATTTAATAATTAACACTTGCATGATATAGGTTTTGTATTTTCTATAGTAAATAAGGTTACTATAGAAAAGAACTTTTCTTGCATAATATTCTTATTATTTTGTAACAAATATATACTTGCATAAGAAAGAGTAAAAAATTAATTTTTTGATTAAGAAATTTTATTTCCAATTGCTTATTTACAATGTTTTCATAGATGAAAAATGAACATAAAATAAAAAATAGATTAAAAAGCTACCTAAACCATGCCGGTAGGGAATCAAACCACGATCCTTGGGCATAAGAATTTTGAACTATCTCCGTTAGGCCACGTCTCTACTTGTAAAATAGTGGAAATAAATGCATAAATATTGAAGTAATAAAACTTTAGTCGTAAATAGTTTAAAAACTGTTGAGTAGTTGCCGCTATAATTATATATTTTCTTAAACTGCATGATGATCTATACAAACCTGCAAAGTTTCAACTAAATCGGTGACCCGAAGGACTTACACTCTCCTTGGAAGTCGAAGCTGATGTCGCTGTTTATTATTCCCTTGCTAGAGTCCTTCGCTGCTCGCAATCCCAACACTATTGTAGCAGAAGAGTTAACCCTTTCGCTACTACGGGTAACTACAGTCATCGACCACAAAAATTGATTAAAAATTTAATACAAGATTTTTCGATTTTTCCTTTTTTTTTTTTCCTTCAGAAGATCTGACCCCATATAAAAGACTCCATAATCGTAATGTTTGTATCTTTGTCACGAGGTTTCGTTGCGCTGCCCGTCATAGCGAAAGGGTTAAGGAATGGTCGAAGAACATAAGGAGAAAATAATTTTCCTCGATCATATATACTTATTGATAGAAATTGAAAAACGAAGTAATTAGCTGCAATTTTGTATATAGTGTTTATTCTTTGAGACATATAAATTGCAATTAAAAATAGGATGGAGGAAGAATATTTCAATATCTAAATAAACTATAACTTTTTCTCAAATATTTTTGATATTATGCAATTATGTCGATTTGCAATTTTAGTTTGTGGCTTTCAAGGGATAAGGAACATGCAAAAATTTGCAGATCGTTGCCTGATGACTTAACTTTTGTCAGTAATGGAATAATTGGTGAGATATTTACTGTGATATTAATTACGTAACTTCTTCGCAATTTATGGATCATGATGGTTATGAAATTTAATAATTTCCTAGTCATTTTTCTTAATACCACTTGTGAATAAAGATATCAATTTAATCAGAATTATAAATTGACGGTTCAAAATTTGCTTCGTTTGAAAAATATATTTTACATTAAAATCCCTTAAAATGGAGTAATGTTTCAATCCAACCATTTATACGAATATGAATGATAATTTAAAAATTTGAACGATACCAAAAGTATTGCAGGAAATGCTAAACCGATCCAACCGAAATTTCACATCGAATTATCTGCTTTTTGTCGTATGATCCTTTTTAATACTCCCGCTTTTTCATTCGTTCGCGTTACCGGCAAAGAGATTACGCTCAAAATTCCAAACGACGTTGTTTTGCGAAATATTATTTTTCGTGTTTGACTAAGATCAACGGTAAATTTATTAATCCGAGTTAAAACTCGGTTACCTCTTTATATCACTAGATCTGTAGAAATTTACGTTGAATACCGAAATATATTTAGAGAAAATAATCTAAATATTATTTTAATTTTATTTTAAACTTTTATGTTTAATTTCTGCAGATAAAATCATAAATATATAATTATTCTCGATCTTCTAAATCAACGATTTCCAATTCTTATTCGTATTACGATTTGCGTAAACTAATTATTAAAAATCTACAACATGGTAAGAAAAATGTCACAATGTACATAATAAATAAGATACAATTTTGTTATATGTATCTGGATAATTATATTTGCTTCATTCGACGAGTGAAATATTTAAGCTAAACCAAAATGTTTATAACAATAATGTTATAAAAAAAGAAAAAAATTTTAAGATTGTATGATATTAAGGGACAGAAAATAAAATTATTAATTAATTATATTATTACAAATTAGAAAATTATTCAGTAACTTAGATGATACCTATATTATATTTATTGCAAACATCGTGTAGAAGGCACTTGTGTACTCAGTGAAAAATTGTCTTTAAAAATTGACTGTCGTAAAAGTTAGAAGATAAATTAACTATTTACTTTTTGTTTTAACTTCCAATTAAAGATCAAATTAAGTATATTTTATTTTATTTTACAATTAATAGTATTTTCGACTATTACTGTACATTGCATTGGAATATTTTACAGACTCACCGATGGTGTACAGTAATAAATGTACGTACATATCGTTGAATTACCTTGCAATTTTATTGACATATTCTTAAAACTTCCTTCTCATTGTATATGTATCATATCAATATTTCGAATTAGATATTTTACGAATATTTCAATTTAAGGAACATATTTTACTTCTTGAAACTAGCAAACATAAACGTTCGAATGCTTTCGTGCATAAGTATATCTACACGTTTATGGTTCCAAAGAAGGAATTCACACTTTGTGTCAAGGATGGATATTGCTACCGAACAATCTAAAGCTTAGACTAGTTATTCGAATATCGCACATTTCGAAAATTTTCCTAGCACGCTTTAAAATTTTCCAAAGGCACTAATTAAAAATATTATATATATATATATTTCATAATATTTTCATAATCCTCGTTCACCCGCCATCTGTTGCGAAACAACGATAAACACACTTTCGTTTACAATCAGGTTGTTTATAACCGTAATAATAGCGATCAGCTGATAACTTCTTTACTTCATAATAGCTATATGGCCACGACGCGAGAGTGGTGTTAAGATCTGTTTCTGTTCGAGCATTTGAGACGTCCAAGCCAGCATGTATCCACGGATTCTTCGAGCAAACGTTCGGTGGAGATGTCGATTACCACGATTTTAATACCGATAATAAACACGTATACGTATACCCGTGCACGCAGTATCCGCAATAAAACCTAATCCCAATAGTCGTAATATCTGGAAATCTGTGCGCGAGGACGCATATCGATACACAAATACTGAATCAAACGAAATAAATATGGAAGGCTCGAGGAAAGTTGGAAATTATTTCTCTATATTCCCGAACATTTAACTCGTTTCTAGCGCGTCTTTCAATTGACAAAAACAGCGTTCCATCGGCGAGCGAAAGATAGGAACGGGCTGTAAATTGCGCGATAAATCCTTCCATCGGGAACCGTAAAACCGTCGAACTATTCGTTAATAACGGTATATCGATATATTTATGGCTGTCCCCAAAGGAATTTATAATCATCGCCGTCTCGATAAACGATAGAAGGGAGAAAGGGCCGGGGGGAGAAGCAATTCGATCCGGCAGCATTAATGCAGGTTTTAATGATCGCCGATATATCGAGAAGAGCTTTTGAATATCGTCGCACCAGAAGACGAATCGTTTCTTCGCGGAGCTTTATTAAATCCGTGTTCGAGGAACGCGAGCGCGGATCGTTCGGGAACGGGGCGTTAATACGTTCGACAATTTTTATGCTCACGCTCCGGAGACATATTGGCGGCTTTAATGCGACATAAAATTTCACAGCCCTGTCGGGCTACCGACGATATATATCGGCGCCACCTATATTGAAATACATATTTCATGCGGACGCGATCATCGCCGCGTTTACCTTTTTACGCCAACCCCATCTGAGCTTCCTTCGGATATTCGAATCACTGAATCACTCGCCGCGTTCGCGCTGTTAACGGGCGCCGGGGGTGTATCAAAAGTCATATTAAATTCATGCATCGCGACGCGGCCATCGTTATACCGTTCGGTGTAAGTTTCGCCATTTTTCCCCCCACCGTCCTTCGATTCTTCCTTCTGGGTCCTTTTTTATTGCTTCGCGATCTGTCAAACATTTGCGTATTCCGTTTAACGCCAGTGGGGATGATAGCTTCCCTCGGGGGTGCTTCTCGGTTTCTGATTTTTCCATTTAATGGAGTTAATACGCATTTTCGTGTGTTTCGCATTCAATTTTTCTTTTTCCTTTCTCGTGATGGAAGATTGCGAGTTAAAAGAAATCCGAATATTACGACCATTAGAAAATTACAAAAAGTAAATTAAGAAGCGAAGGTTTCGTGTCAAAACTGGATCTTCAAAATTATTCGTTATTTTGGCGTTTTGAATTTCTTCACTTATTCCAATGCAAGAAAAATTCACCAAATTGGCAGGAACCCTTTTTAATATGGGTTCTTTAATTGTTATTTATATAATATTTATTCAGTCGATATGGGCTTGATATTTGTCAAGTATATGTGAACATATATACGAATAATATGGTTTCTTCTTTTTTAATTAGGTGCACGAGTTAATATAATTCGCAAAAGTTTTGTATTAAATTGTTCAAATAAGGAAGTTGAAAGGTCAGGTAGACAATTGTTATTTGTATGAAAATTAGTTAATTAAAATATTTTATTCGTACAGTTGCAAGGGTTATTTATAAACTATCTTCGATATTTTGATAAAAGATAAATTTCAAATTTAAAGGAGTGTATTTAATTTTCATGTCTACGTACATTTAATTAAGAAGTATTTAAAAATTATGCTAACACAACAAATTTTATAACACATTTTCTTCGAGTACTGGGTTTGTGGTATCAGATGAAACTAAATAAGAATTAAATAATCTAATTTAATCTTTATTTTTGTTTCGAAGTATATTACTTTCTTTGTATCATAATAGCCACTTATACAATTCGTTAGTGCACGTGCAATTTATTAATATTTATTAAAAATCATTTTTTTTGTGTATGAGTCGAAACTAATTGTAAACTAAATATATTAAGAAGACCTTATGATAATTACATGTTTACATTTAGTTACATAATTACTTAAAATTTCAATTAAATTGGTCCAGCCATTTACATGTTATTTGACATTGCTTCAAGGGACATTTTTTCAAAAATCATATTTAAACTTTATATATATTAATTACAAGACACTAATATTTATAATAAATTATACATACAATAATACGTATAGTAATTATTTGAATACCAAATGTTAATCACTATTAAAATCATTTGATCTAAGTTTTTCTAACAGTATTCTCGACAGTATTCTCAAAATTTCTAAAAATTTATTTGAAAATCTTTATAGAATACCACAAAGAATCGAAGAATTAAATGAATAAATGAACTTAACAGCTGATAAATCGATCTTCCAAATAAAATTCGTTTGGCAAAATGAGAAAAAGCTTTACCCAGTTCATTGAATTTTTTTTCCTATACCTGAAACCGTAATTTCACCTCTTATAAAATTAAAGACGGATGGCGAAATCGAGACCGACGGCATAGCTCCTTGCTAAATAATTACAGACGTCGCGATCACAGAGCGGAGCGCTTGGAAGAAGCTGCAACTACAATCATCCCCTAAGCTAACAGCCTTCCATCGAGATATTCGAACTTCCATGGAACAGTTCGACTGTCGGAATATGACTTGAAAGTATGAATTCTGACGGGCGGCTGGGGCGAAGTTGCGGCGGGAGGGATGGCATTCTTCTTCCAGACGGCGTTTCCCGCGAACTTTATTAGATATTTTCTTCAATAGGATAGAAATGCAAATAACAGTTGTCAAGTAACTTCCTCCCGTTGAGTGGAAGAAATAGACGGCCGGGTCGAAGACGAAGGACGGACGAGGATCGACTGAAAATGGAAGATAGAAAGACGATGTCGGAGTACCAATATTGAGCCGTGGTAAAAGTCTCACTGTCTTCCTCTCTCTTACTTTCTCCTCTGCCCTCTTTCTCAGACCTCTGTTCCCTCGTCAAGGAATATTGTAGAATATTGCATTTCAAGATTTCCTTTTACGGCACAATCGGACGCATTAACCCTTTGGCAGACGAGAAGAAATTCACGAGAAAGATAGCCTCGGGGATTCTGCGAGCGGAGGATAGGGGTTCTAATTTTGCGTGGTTGGGAAAAGTTCATTGACTTCCATGCGTACGGGCATTGATGTGTATACCTATCTATTGATTGTGTGTTTGCTGTTTAACAATTATATATTTATTACAAATTATAATATACACATGTCACAAAAAAATTATAAGGATTAGGTTTTTCCTAAACAAAAATTACAGACACTTACCGAGACATAAACCAAATACCTGAACCTTACATAATCTCACAGTTTTAGATAAAATTTGATTATTCTATAAAAATGTAACAGGATTGCACATTTCGTATTGAATCTTTATCGACAAAATCATTTTTATTCTTGTATATGAGAATTGTGAAAACCCTACTTAAAATTCGATTATTTTACAAAATATGGAAGTAAATTTTCTATTGGAACTATGTTCATTGTGAAAACCCTACTTAAAATTCGATTATTTTACAAAATACGGAAGTAAATTTTCTATTGGAACGATGTTCATCTGACAATCTTTACACGCATATACAAATTGTTCGTTTGCCAATTATTGTATATCAACTCCACGTAACAAGTGAAAATTTATTTCATATGTAGAAGGACAAGCATTAATCAAGTGCATTGATTAAACTAAAATTTGATCCGTGAGAAGGTCATATGAGAATCGAGAATACAGATCTTCCATTTTATTACGCTTTTAGCTACTTATTACTTTCCTCGGCTCAATGATAATGATTAAATATTGCAACATGATCGATAAATTTAAAAAAAATAATAATATTGCGTAGAAGGTATGCAAGTATTTGGTATACAGGCAAATAACGTTCACTTTAATCGTTTACTATGAATACTATATCCCATGCACTTCTTTATTTATTTGCTTTCCCTCGTTCTTTTCGACTAAATAAAGGTAACTCACAATACAATTTACCAAATATCTGAGAGTTTGCTGTTTATCAATTCTATATTTATTACAAATTATAATATACACACGTCACAAAAAGATTACAACGATTAGGTATGTGTGGTGAAATTTCTCTTAATACTATTATTATCTCGTCACTCTTCACTTTCACGCTTTTCATAACAAACTGACTCTCCTCGCAACATATTGGCTCTGAACAATAACAACTGCACAATACCACGCATTCTAGATCTACAACTCGCACTTCTAAAAGCATACATATCTACATTCGTCCCATCACTCGACCTCACACACTCGCATTCACACTAATAAAACCAAATCCACATTGATATGGGATAATCGAAGCAGAAAATGTTAATTCGACGAATTTTCTGGTAATTAACCTGGAAAACTAAAAATGTCTGGTGACTTTATTGTGTAAAAAAATTTTATTATATAAAAGAAACGTGGATAATCTGTGGTTCAAATTTGTTTATTCTAGTATAAAATTATACGAGTCTCTTCATTTTAATTGTTAAGGCTTTTTCCTTGCCCATTATTGTGCTAGAGAATTTTGTATCAAAAATAGATAACCTAAATGCATGTATTATATTACATATATTTAATAATGAGCTTAATAATGAGTTCAGGAGCAAAGCAATGATTTGAGAATTTTTGTATATGGTTCATGTTTTGAAATACACCCATTAAAATTGAGAATAGGTTTTATACGAAATATTCGAGAAGAAATTATTATATTATGTATAAGGTATGGTCTCTTCGCCCTATTCTTAATTTTAATATATGTATTCTTGAAGGTTAAGAATGTACTATATGTAATTATACTGTTTTATAAGTTTTGTCACTAATATGTTTTGAAATTAAATTTCATTAATTATTGAATAATTTTAACCTGTTAATCTTTAACAACTAATAATTCATAATAAAATTTCATTATAATCGATATTGATGTTTCTCCTGGTTCATTCTTAACATTCAACATTTTAATGCATCCTAAATACAAATTCGCAGTTCTTCCCTAGCAAACGTAATTTATAAATTTACTTTCTAAGATTTTACACACTGATTTTATACGATATATTTAAAAAATCTCTAACAATTCCTATAAAGGACTTTCTTCATACTACACTGTAAAATTACGTAAATTTAAAAATCGAGGAAAATCTTTTAAAATATTAATTTTATGTTCGAACATATATTTTCAAAAGTGTTGACAATTCTTATACAATATCCAGGAAGCGAATTATCTGTAAATTGTTAAAATTTGGAAATTGAGGAATAGGATCCTTGAAAAATTCAATTTTCTTCGCTGAAGTCGTGCAAGTTAGAAATATACCCAATTAAAATTGTCACGATCACGAGATCAGCTTCGAGCGGACGGATTAATTAAGTTCAGCGACAGTTGTAGAGTGTGAAGTTATTAGTACTTACGAACAACTTGGTCGCTATGCGCTCCGAATTAAATGACGATTCACCGATACAATTGGTAATATCGTGATCATAGTTATTCTTATCTCTGATTCACTCTTCTAAATGGACGAATCATGGAACGTCTGGAATGTCCTCATTCAAAGAATTAAAGTGTGTCACCGATATACTATAATTAAATTGTCAAATTCATAAAATATTTAAATGCTTAAATATTAAGTTACTAAAATTTTCTGTAATATAAGAATAATTATATACTTGGGAAAACCACAGTGGGATTTAAAATTCAATGACTTGTTGAATACTCCCATATTACAAAAATTATTCTTTTATTTGATTTATTTATGCTAACGTCTCGAAAATTTCAAAATCGTTGATTTTGATTTTCCAACTCGAGTTTGTAAATTTTTTATTTTCTATTTAATTTTTATTTTTGAATTATTAAATTTTGAAGTATTAAATTATTTTTAAATTTATTTTTTATTTAATTTTTTAAAACTTTTATTTCTAATTTTTTGCATCAAAAGGTTGTAGCTTTACGACAGATTATTCCACACTTTCAGATCATCATGTACAGTATACAAGTATTCTTTTAAAATCACTAAGAAATATATTTAAAAAACAAAAAGTGATCTTACATGTATCTATTATAGTATTCATATTTGATTTGCATTAATTTATTTCTATACTTGATTATTGATTATTAAAAATAGTTGAATTGTCGATTTGCATTCACGTAAAAATTGGACGAATACAAGATGATGTCATGGTTCAAGTAAAACATTAATTTAGTACAAAAATTTAAAAAATAACATTATTTAAAATTATATAATTTGTGTTTATCTTATATTTCTCAAAAATTTATATTTTAGGTTGAGTGTTTAAAGAATGCCAGTTAACAAATTTATATTTCATAAATAATTAATCGTTTATATAATATTTTAATTTTACCGAAATAAAATTTTTCCTTCTCTTCGCAAATATTCCTCTGATTTCGTTATATGTAACTCTGACTAATACACAACAATTTTTCCCTCTCTTTTCGCGTTGGAAATCTGAAATAACACGAAGATACGAAGATCTTCCATTTCTCCATAAGTTACAGGGTTCCTGAATTTTTAGATCTCGGCCAATTTTACTTTGTGTAAAAGAAACGATGGTAATTCGCAAGAAACATACTTCAAGCGTTACTCAGCCACGAAAATATTTTGCTGAATCTACATTTTAATTCCAATGTACGTCTTCGGTTGGCTGAGTAAACGGAGAAGAGAGAACAAACGTAGACGGGGACTTTATTCGATTTGCCTTCATATTTTTGTAAGCTGCAGCTCCGCCCATTTTCATCTCGCCTTCCTCGCGAATTTTATAATTAATTATCTTAATGCATTCGATTCGGCGTTCCTACCATTTTCTCCGGCTCTGTAAATCTCCGGCTCTGTAAATCCCGACAAAAGGTGCTGGAACGTTTCCTCGCTTTTCCACAAGTGGAACGTGATTCTCGTTACCACGCATTCGATATCGATCATTTCGAGAGATACTTTGCAGTCTACATAGAGATAGTTCATATTACTATACATACAATACATTAACGTCGCAATGGAACGCAATGGAAAAGATAATTATTATAGAAAATAATTTTCCTTCGAGACAAACTTTAATTATACTTGTGGCAGCCATTTTTTACGAATAGCGATTTTTATTCGTGCTTCTGTTGTATCTAATTATGTTGTCAACATTGGAACTACATACTTGCAATTGACTATATATTGCAATATTATGATGTGTACCTAATAAGCATAGTACAAATAATTAAAGTGACATGATGAAGTTAATTAGGTATGTATATAATTACATATAATTTTATTTCAATAAAATTATTATTACAACATTATTAAATTTGCATATGTAAACGAATACAGTAATAATAAACATAAGAATCTGATGCACTGTATTTGAAGTTTTTTGATAGGTTTAGTTTCAAACAAGAAAGAAGTTAGTACAAGGAAAATGAATATGGCTTATATTTCATAATTTTATTTTTACATTATGTAGATTAGTAAGCCATAATGAAGTCATTCGTCGTCCAACAGAATGCATTTTTACAATCCATATTATGAAATACCAAAAGGTATATTTAGTAATTTTTATAATATATAACATAGTCTTTTTAAATTTAATATGTATATCTTCTGCTTCGTTGTTTTGTAGCTTTCATTGTATAGCAAAATTTTTATCGTCACGTAATATTCATAATTTTATAGATTTCATAAATATACGATAGAAATATTTAATAATTACAATAAGTGCATATATTGCATAAATATTCTTTATGTAGAAATTAAAATTATTTACTTTAACTTCCTTTATACTCTAACGTCGATAGTTGCCAATTTTGCAAATTTTCTAGGAAATACTTCGAACCGATAGTTAATTCAATTTTGACGTACGTAATGATGTTACAATTTCATAAAACGAGATTCTTCGCACGTGTAAAACGATATTTTTGCAACAGAATACAGAATAAATAGTTTTATCTTCAAGACAAATATGTCAATTTAATAAATATCTTCAAAAATTTATATTTTCCTGGCCAAAGAACTTTAAAGCTCTACTAACAATAAGATACAAAGGGAATTAAAAAATGAAATGATAATTATGTGTGATGTAATAAAACTATATGAAACCTAGTGTCAATGGCATATGATTTATACTTTACCTATGTATATTCCGTTTCCAAGGTTAAAATAGCAATACACGTGTTTTACACAAAATAATAATCTCAAAATAATAATTGAAATAAATATATTTTGCAGGGGAGACATAATTTTGCTTTTCTCGTCACTATGCAATTTTTATTCTCTTATCAAACCTAATGTTTCGTATCAGAGGCCGCGTTTATAGCATAACTCTTATTTTAATACCTTTATCTTCGACAATTCTAAAGACTTTATTATTTTGTATTACGATTGCAACTTCGAAGGTTAAACGTGTCTCGCCGCCCTCCCAGCGGATTGAGTTAAATATTTAAATGGAAAAATACAGAAAATTTGCAACTACTAGACCCGACAGATTGGACGTACGTGCGACAGACCCATCGAAAAGCCGAACAGACCCCTGTAATTTGTAAATCACGTCATTGATTATCAAAAAGCAACTTCCTTGGCAGTTTCCCACTCTTCGACTAAAAGTCCCTTCGACACACACACGTCCAATCAAAAAACTCTATTTTTCCTCCACTAACATCCACTCTTGGCCAATGAAAGCAAACTCGCGGAAACATCGAACAGGACTCGACGAGACATTACAGGAACCAAAAAATAAATTAGTATTATAACAAAACCACTGACAATTGGGTCCAAGTCCATGCCGACGGACGAATAGCGGCGACTTTGTGCTCGCGATGACTCTTGATCGTTATGAAACGATCGAGAACGAATAGCATCGACCAAGGAAAGACTCCACGCGTGTGGAATCGTCGTACTCAGTTCGTAAAAGACTCTCGATAAAGTAAGAGATCGATGATCTACGCGTGAAGAATAAACCTTCTGAGACAAGAAGCTTTCTTTAATTTTATCCCAAGTCCCTTGGGTCCTCTGAACCACAGCTCCTACAGTACGTATCAACATCTATCACCGAAATATCGTATAAATATTGTAAAAAGCGTGTCCGTTTTACATTTAACTATTGTACAGTTTAGTTACAGTAAATAACTACGATACTAGCCACAAATAAATAATCTACTTGAAATTACACTCACGATCTGTAAAAATATAAAACTAGTCACGCAATATTAATTTGCTGCGTGATCAGTTCTTGACAATTGGAAAAATTCAATTGATTGGACGCAACACCTACCTAAAATGAAACCTCTCGAAAATTTTGCAGAAACAATTCTACGATATCCATTAGCAAATCGGTATAAATAAATTTCGGTAGTTCCAAATGAACCACGAGGAGAGGCACTCGCTTCGTTAGATATTCGCTGAATGCCAGGCTGTTTCTAATTTGTCACCATTTCGTTACGTTTGTTCGCGTTCAAGCGGTAATATCCTTGCCAATAATACACGGACTAAAAATAAAACGCTTTATGATCGGTCGCGCATTCTCAATGATTGGAGCCCATTCAACGGTGACGTAATCTGTTCTGACTGTTCGCGAGCCGATCACGAACGGCGTGAATCGTTGGCGCGTGCCACAATTGACACCGAGACCGAGCAAGAATATCCGATACGATCATCTGGGGTCAATTGACCGCGATGACGAATCGTGGTACAAGTCAGTGACACACGAAACCACTCAGCGATTCACCTACGCTTCAAGTGGCAACGTTATCAACGGCTTCGATTTCCTTCGATTGACGCGATACCGTTTGACCTCTGATCACTTGATCTCATCGATCCGACTTCCTGGCCCATTGAATCTTATTTACCTTCTCTCCTTTCTGACTTAGTACACAGGCTCAGACGATAATGATAAAAATTCCGGTAATTTTTCAGTTACCTTAACTCACATATGAGCCGTTCACTGCACAAATTGATTAACTCCATGAAACAAAAATTGCAAAAACGCAATGAAATAATGTGTATTGTTTTTTAAAATTTCCTTTATAATTTAAATCGTAATAAATATTGTAGAATGCATAAATACAAGTGTAACTTTCATCTAACGGTATATAAAATATATAAGAAAAAGTAGCCAAAAGGTAATCGTTAGTAATGTTACCATTTTTATGTTACTGGAAGAGTTGATCGATTTCGCAAGTGAAAAAAGTAATAAATTTAAATTTTACTAAATTTTATTTGAATTCTGATAAAACGGCACTGAAAAATTCACCGTTATCATTCATGGCTTGCTAGTGCATTTGAGTTGCATTATTGCAACGATTTACGTTAGAGTACGGAGTTAATCAAAGTGATCAAAGTGAGCTCTGAAATAAATTATTTATTACTCAGTGACCAAAACATTTTTATCGTTTAATGGTGTTAATCTTAATTATCAGGGAAAGTTATTATAAATATAAATGGTTATGACTATACCAAATGCTTTGACACTTAAATTTAAGATTTTTCAAAAAGTGGAGTTAATCGATTTGTGCAGTGAACGGCTCAATTTAAACTGTGAGTGAAATAAATAAAAAAAGAAAAGTAAGTCTAGCACGCTATATGAAAGAATATACCAATTTTTCTATCTATTTCAGCCATTTTATTTATACCAATCTAGTGCAAAAAGTGTCCTCATGCCAATTTTCTAAGCCACTTATGGCAGAACTGACCGAATTTTAATGAAAATATCAAATAAATGGCACTCGTCTCTATTAACAGACAGTAACCTATTGCAACTGCAATCGTTATTTTCCTGAAATGAATTAGCTTAAATTATAAAGTAGAAATTATCGAATGCATATAGATCAAACGTATTAATTGTTTTATTTGATAGAATATCGAGACAGTGACAGGTAACTTTAACACATGAAGCTACTCGAAAGATCGTAAGGCAAGCGGTTAGAAGTTCTCTTATAATGGCTCATATGGCCATTTTTCCTGGTCGTTGAAAAGGTACCAGTTATTGTAAAAAATATTTTTTCTGGAATTTTATTAGTGGTAATTTCATATATATTTAATTTTGGGTAAAGTAAGTAACGACTTATATTTTTATAACAACTATCGGTATGAGAATTATATGTATAATACAACTGTATATCATTTTATTATTAATTCATGCTATTATCATAATATATACATACATATCTGTAGTTTATCTATAACCAATGGAAACCAAAGTTATACATATCCTACCAATCAAATTGACAATATATTATGTGTTTCATAGAAGTTAAAGATCAAAAAATAAAGAAGTCATCAAAATATTTGGTTTCCTTAGAAATGTCTTCAGTTGGAATTCTGTCGAAGTGGAAATACTTGTTATTAATATCTATTATATAACACTAATTCCAAATGAATGTTAGATTTAGCAGAAAATTGATCGCAGATACAAATGGAAGAAAGATTCTCTAGCCAGTAATGTACACATGTGACACCATGCATATGAAAGTATTAATCCACTGTAATTCTGTTTGACCTGAAATTTTTTAAATTTTATTTCATTTATTTGTCACAAGTGATATCATCACTGTCCGATTTATTCGATTCGTTTATTGTCCCTAGAAATCAAACAAAATTCCAGTTACAGAGAATAAAAGTGCGAAAGATTAGGCACTCACTACGCTCACAGCATGGCTAATTCTCTCATAACTCAATAAAACTTATTTTTACATCAATACAATTATTCTTTATCAAACTTTATGAGGTTTGAATTATTTAATTTTGTTCATTTGTCATATTTAGTAGGGTTCATTGTAAAACACGTGAATGAATTTTTCATTATGTTCATTACGATGTAGTTATGTATTACATAATTAGGATAAACGTTTAGAAACGTTGTATGAGGATTGAAATGACAGGTAGTGCTTCTAGCATCGGACTCTGTTAAGTTCACCAAGCGACGATAGGTCATATCATAAATCAACTCTCCAAACCTTCAACCAGCTTATCAATTGATCATCCCTGCGATGGAGTTCTGTCAGTTAGTAACTAATAGTTTTACATGTCTATACTGAATCATCAATCATTCAGACCTTTTTGTCATTGGCTACGAAACTGACCAACTATTTGCAGGCATTTGGTGACATCATCCTCACGCTCTACCAATTTGATGTCAACACGTGATCAGATCGTAAAGAGGATACAACCTAATCGGCAAGAACCTATAGTTATCCAACTAAAATCACGAGTCTCGACAATGCGATTATTTGGACACGTGTCATTAAAGTTCGGAGCCAACATGTCGCACACAAGTTATTCTGCAATCTTATTAACCTTTCGAGATACCACATCAGAGTTCATGATCTTATGTGCTATAAACGTTGATTTAGAATACAAATAAAATTTAAGCATTAAGATGGCAATTGTCTCAAACGTCTAAGGTATTGAACAAGTTTGACACGTGGATTGTAGACTTATTATAAATCAAAAGAAGACTTTAGTCTGACAAAGTATTTATATTATGACAAATTAAATGGAGCTTTCAGTCTGGCTAAGTATACCTCAACAGTCACGCCTATTCGCTTTCATTAGCAACCCTACAAAATATTGTAATGCACGGGATTAAAACTTGTATAAGAATCGTTAGTCAAGCGACAAATTACTAAACAAGACACATCTTCGTTCGGTACAGTTTTATAAATGGTTCAAATGAATTTTGTATCGCTCGTTTTTCATTTACAATTTTTTACAAGATTAAGTTAGTATATAAGGTATTGCCACTGATAATGGCATATCGATTATATAAACTATTCGATTAATGATACTAATAATAATATTAATTAATTCAGTATTTTAGGTTTCTGATTTTATGTGCCTATAATATTTTTGCAAGGTGTATGTTTTGTAGGTCTTACTGTAAAATCAGTTTCAATTTGATTCGCTTCTCTTCCCAATACCTGCGACATAATCAAGAGAATAGATTTGAATATGTAAATTCAAGTTGAATGATATCAAGTTTTATTATTCACTCCCGTGTTATTAAAAGTAATTGATACATATGATACAATTTAATTATATTCGTAATAGTCAAATAAATTAATCTCACTAAATATACCTACGAGCCAATACAAAATCATAATTTACATACATCAATAAAATAAAAATTACAACTACAATATTTTCTTATAATCTTGGATGAGAAGTTCTTGTGTCCTTGCATTCCCATGTATATACTCACCAAATCCTTAATACCAATGACCACACACACACGTATACACACAATCCTTCAACATCCCTGTTTACTCTAGAATCACACCGTGTCTTTTCCTTCAGACACACGACTATCACTTCGAGTGATAGGTTCTAAAGACGAAGCAGACGGAATATTCGGTAATTTCTCATAATCGAGGTGCACCTGTCAAATCCTTAATACCAATGGCCACATTCACACACACACACACACACACACACACACATCCTCCAACATCCCCGTTTACTCTAAAATCTTACCATGCTTTTCCCTTAGACACACAACTATCAGTTCGCATGATAGGTTCGAAAGACGAAGCAGTCGGAATTATTCAGTAACTTCTCATAATCGAGGTGCACCTGTCACTCTCAGCGATAAAATATTGATTATGGTTTCGTTCGCAAACATGCAGACTACAAGAGAAAGATGAGGCTGCTGGGCTGGCAGTGGGGGTGGTGAACGAGGGGGCAGGTATGGGGTGCGGTGCCTTTGTAGGAAGTTTGAAAACTCGACGAGTGGATTAATATCGCGGAGTTCTCGTTACTCGTTGTTGATTTTGTCTGTTTCCACCCAACCACCCCAGCGAGACCCCTGAAACCCAGCCCACGTCGCCACCCGCTTCTCTCTTGCAGCCTGAACCACCGGTCCACCCATTCCAGGCTGCCATCCTCGCGAGGAGCTCAAATGTCTCTAATGAACCAGCTTGTGTGCTTATATCCGAGTCTCCTCCAACCGCTTTATACTGCCGTTCGTTCACAGGATGCACCGTAAGTAAATAATGCGGTGTAAATAAAAACACCGACTGAAGTTTCAGGCCACAGGCGACCGCCCTTTTGCTCCGCTCGCGCTTCGATTCCGGGCTACACCAGCATTTTCGTGTGGTTTCTTTTTACCCCACGTAGATCTCGATGTAAATTTTAGGAACACGGGCAAGTGATGAAATAACACGTTACAGAACTCCCTTGGAGCTCGAGCCGGAGGGTAATATCGGCTTTCACTTGGCTGTACGAATATCAACGAGTTTGACAAAGATGTTTTGGTGTGAATTTAATCAACATATTTTTGTGACTTGTTTCTGTGGTAGTGGTTGTCATAGAATGCGTGGCACGAGTGTGAGGCATGCGTGTGTGACGAGTATGACAGAGAGTCGCGAAAAAACAATCAGTAGGTGAATGACAGTCATTACGTATAGACGTTGCGTGTGAGAGATTCCTCGAGAGATTATATCGCAGTTAGAAGCGAATATATTTCACGAGATTTGGTTATAATTTATGTTGTGCTGTTATTGTGTTAAATAAATCTTCTTATTGGTTTATTGGAATATATCTTGTCTGGAATTCTGTCAAATATGGCGTTTGTTCTTTGATAATGATGGCACGCTTGGAGTGGAGTGGTGGATATAAGTCGCGTGCAATTGTGGTAGTATAAAAGCAAGTTACATAGTTCAATTACTGTGAATTGGTGTACTTTTTGATGGATAGAGGTATATGATATTATAGCTATTTTAATTACTACTTTTTGTGAGATATTTAGGCCATCTTGAACTTTTTATACGAGGGCAACTAATTTCAGAAATATTTCGGATAGTTATGAACCCAAGTTTCGATTATTTGAAGCTCATGATAAATATTAATCACTCAATTTTCACATTACTAACAAAATAGTAAATATAGTGATATTTGAAACTTAACTTTGATAAATACAATATTGTGCCATAAGTCAGTCTGGCTAATTTCAAACTTCTTATTTCTGTAATTATTGTAGATGTGCAGCTGTCTTTGGTATAATTAATATTAGCTACTAACATGGAAATGTAATCATGTATACCTATTTATTTTCATCATATTATTTTAATTATTATAAAAAGTACAAATTTTGTATTAAATTTTATTTAATGTTGAACTTATTACATTTAAAAATTTCACAATTTTATTACGTATGCTATAAGCTCTTTGTAAGATAAATTCAATAAGGTCATATACGATGATGTTTTGTTTCACAATATATTGAAAAATCACGAAGAACTGAAATTTATTCAACTCAAGTTATCTTCCTAACCGTACCTTGCTTGAAAGTTTTATAATTTTAAATAATAAAAATTTTTATTATATTATCTAGTTATATACACATATTATAGCTCCTTGTAAAATATATTTAGTGATATTTTGTTATACAGTACATTGTAAAATCTAGCTAACTGTACCTTATTCGACTATGCCATTATCATCAGTATGTATTGTTCCAACTATTTAGTTCTTCATAATTTTACGATACGCCATAACACAAAATATAATTGTACAGTATCTTATTGAATTTATTTTAAATAGATCTGCAATCTTATGAACAAGAAATACGGACAAAAGTTGTAAATTATCAAGAAAAATATATCACTATGATAATTGTTTGACCTTGACATGACTTTTGAGAGTCCCCTGATCGTCGTATTCAAATTTTCGAATAAAATTCAAACCTATATAGCAGTTGATACAGTAAATTAGCCATTTCTAGCGCAATTTTTCTTTGCAATGCTTCTTAATATTTATAACTGGGATTTAAATCTGAGAAATCCAGTCACCTTACGGCTACCTAAATTCATGTTTCATCGAAGGCGCTGGTAGCTCTCCTACGTTCGATAGCTCGACGCGCGTGCTGCGCATCCAGCACGCTCCACGAAGCGTCTGCCGACAGTATTACTATTAAAAGTTGCAGCCGACGTGAATTTTTCACAAAGGAAAAAGTATTCGGCGCTGCCGCTCGTATCTTCTATATTAAAACCTAATATGCGAGCAGGTAGACACGTAATATCTATTACAGAGTAATATCACCCTTGAAAACCTTCAGCGAGTACTTTGTCACATTTATTGTTCATATTCGAGGGGTCCCCACTGAGTTAAAGAGACTAACGCTTGCGTTGCTTACGATAGATGGAAGATTGGTTGAACTGGCTGAACGATTTCTCCTTAAAATTTGCAAATTTTTCCGATAATCCGTTGCTTGTATGCAGGTTAATACAATAATCGGTTTGATTCGACGGTGTTCTCCGATTAATCCTCAATAATTAGAATTTTGTAAGCTTATGAAAGAAAGTGTGTTGTATAAATAATTCTCATATGACGGGATATTTGTAAAATGCGATTGCGATATGACTCATATGTTGTAGTCGATGGAGCATTCGTATGTACTTCTTGTTAGATGCAAGTGATCCATCTCATGCAATTTCTTATTTTATTCATCTTCAATTTCCTGTTTTGTATTTTCTTAAATAAATAAATAAATAATTTTCCGTAACGCATCATTTTTGGAACTTATCCCAAGTTTTCGTTTGTATGTAATCTGAATCTCGGTTTTCTTAATTGTAACATCCACTTTACAAGAGGGTAACATGTAATTGATCGTTTCTCTCACATTAATTGGGAATATATTCGCTGGCAGTTGCTATAAGAAAATAGGTTATGCTAATAAAATTCGATACTATAAAGCTAAGCAAATAAAATAAATATCGAAAAATATAAACATATCCATTGATATGCAATTTTTAAGTCATATTCCGTTATCGGAGTTAATATAGTTTATTTTGAATAGAATTTTAAATAGAACATGTGGGTAAATTCTTCTCCATATTTTAAGACTGAATAATAAATAATTATACGCGTATTATAACTGATATAAATTTTTATATATGTATTAGGAATAAATGAATCAATATACCGAGACAAAGTAAATAATAGTTAATGACTATAATAACTCTAACAGCTTACACTTAATGCTTAGTGCTTAATTCCTCTGACCTGAATCCTATAGAGAATCTATTAGAGGTACTAGCACGAATGATGCATTACAGGGTTAGCAATTTAACCATGTTGACCTCTTAAAATGTACGGTTACCAATTCTTGAGAGCATGTTCTAAAACAAGACTGACGAAATTCGATATCAAATTGGAATAAAGTTCAATGTCAAATAAAATCGATCAAATTACTTCAGTGCAGCCATATGTAATAAACATACCAAAAATATCTATGATTAAAATTATCATTAATTAATTAAAATATGATACACGTAGTAAGAAGAAAATTCTGAGATTATATCGGTACAATTAGAAAGTAATTCAACGATATACAAAATATTTACATTACATTTACTGGAGATACGAGCCGTGGTGGCGCTAGTGAGTTAAATGAAAAATCGTCCTAAGGATGACTTAAAATTCATACTCGTGAAAACGTTAACATTACAATTAAATTAATATTATCGTCATGAAACTTACCCTAAACCTTAAAAAGTTTGTTTAAAAAAATATATATAATTAAACATTATAGTAACGTGGTATTACAAATTTTTCTTCAACCACTTACACCATACTCTATTCCAACCACCATTTCATAGGCTGACTGTATGATTCCCGAACGCAGCTTGCATATGCTTCGTATTTTGAGTACACTTGTAGTGAACAGGAATAAGAATTATGAATGTCGAGTCGTCGACGCTGGAGTAAAGAGCGTC
>NW_016914425.1:0-83745 GCF_001483705.2 Eufriesea mexicana | reverse complement strand
CGTAAAGCAAGGACAGGAAGTGCAGCGAGCAGAACCCCGCAGCGAGCGATAAAAATTTATATCGGGGTGTTCGCCTCGGTCGGATAGTGAATTCAAACAGGCGTGTAATTGGCAGTATCGTAAAAAAGAGCAGGAATCGAGAGAGGAAAGCAGGGGAGCGGCGGGTCCGAGAAGATGAAGAAAAATACAGAGCGAGCCGAAGAAACGGAAAGGAAGACGGAAGAAAGCTCGAGGGGCCGGCCTGTCCTCATAATTTTTTATCCTAAAACCGCTCCATCGCTTCGGAGAGCAATATTGTTAATATGCAAAGGAGCTTCGGAAAAATGGGGTGGCAAGGAATAAGGAGATAACAGGGAGGACCGAACGCAGGGCGTCCCGAAATTAACGTACGCTACTCTCTTCGAAAGATTATCTTGTTGGAGGATATTACTTGCTTCCTTACGAGACATCGATCTCTAAATATCACTAACGGCGTATAATATTAGCCGAATCCGCGAAAAACGTGAAAATACTAGTAAGTGCATAAGAACATGAATAATAAATTAATTAATAAATAATACTTTAACTAAATATAATTTGTTCAAAATATTGTACTTTCATAATTAAAATAAATTTCTTGCACTTGTTTCATGAATTATCATTATTAGATATATAGAACACTGGATTTATAAAAGTGGTCAATTTAATGGAATTGTGGAATTTCTTATATACATAGTCCATTCACAGATTATTCGTGTTTGTAATATTTATACATTTAACAATTATTTATATATTTTAAGAATCGATAATCCATTACATAATAAGTGCGAAAATGGATGAATATGACAAAATTTTATATTGCTTCTATATTTCTTTTGAATAATGAAAATGGCTATTTCATTTCTCCTGTGTCTACGTATCTATGGCGAAATTGATATACTAATTTTCCACATTCTTCCTATTTGCAGTATCTGGCGAGTTATTAATAAAAACAACTCAATTTTATTTATGATATTACCTTTAGTATTTGTCTTAAATTGTTTTTGATAATCTTCCTACGAATAATATTGTTAATAACATATATTGAATTTCTCTCCAATGAACGGTCATCAGTTTTTCATTCCACAAGTCATCTTAAAACTATCTTAACATTTACATAAGCTCCTTCGAAAGCTAAATTTATACTTTACGAATTACATTTTCCAAGTTTAAACTGAGAATAAACACTCTCTTAGGTCTGACTCTCTAACTTGTCTCCTGGAAGTCTAGCTTTTGTTTATTACTGAAACGACCCTTCTAGGTGTGGCCTTCAAGTATTTCGAAGAAACCTATTCTGGAATTAGGGTAATACTTCTTTCCTATATTTTTCCTTCGTGATTAGGAAAATGGATAAGAAAAATCAAATTTCTTTTTCACAAAAGTAACGTTGTATGTCAAAGTACATAATATTTATTATACAGAATATTATAATATTTATAATTGTATTTATATTCTAATACAATGTATATTATAATACAACGTTATACTTGAGAATGTGATTTTATTGATAGAATACATAACATCTATGTTTATGAATTAAAAATAATTGGATATAGTTATTCTTGATCGAAGCTACACGATATTTTCTGAAATATCTTAATACTCGTGTTATTGGAGATACGTAGAAATCTTTTACTTTCACGGTTTTGTAGAAATCTTTACTTTCACGGTTCAACACGAAAACGGATAAAAGGATCTATTATTCGATATGATAAGAAAATATCTGTTGGTAGAATTCTCGAAGATTTCATCATTCTTTAGTACAATAAGTAAAAGGAATCCATTAACAAAATTTCCCAACGTTCCTAAGATCATAATGTACAATTATATACATTGTGCAGAGAGCCCTGTTCTAATTTTCTCACGCGATTAACTACGAAATTAATGGTTTAAGAGACTATTTTAGATTCAAATTACTTTCTTTCCGTATGGTTATCTTGAGATCGGCATGGTTTAAAATCACATTGCACAAAACAGTGTTGAGAAGTACTCTATGCAAAACAATGACTTTGAGATAATCGTAAGAAACTACATTGAAAGAATATAACTTTCATTAAAAACATTGTTTAAACCGCGGAGGAATTGCAGTAAAATATTTCATACATTTGTGAAATACAATGAGATGAAATACAATAAGAGAAATACAATGTTATTTCAGAACTTAAAGTAACACGTTACTTTTACGGTATTTCCATGGCAAAGTCTGAGACAAATTTTAAAATGTTTCATACTTCGCTATTTAATCCGAATTTCCACAAATTTTTCGAAAAATCTGGCCTTTCGTGTTCATTAATTTCTTAAAGAAATTTTGCAAATTTTTAAAAAATTTAATTTCTTGCCATTAGCGTTAGAATGTGTGTAATTAATTATCTAATAAAAGTAAATATAAATGCAGAGAAAGGGCTAAAACCAATTATTTCTATTTGTTAGGTTAGTTTAATTGTAGTTATTAAAATATTGTGGAAACTAAAATAAGTAATAACGGCATGCTATATTTAGTGGATGAAATTTCATCGATCAACGTTATCTCGTTAATAAAGAATTAAAGAAGTTATCTCTTCAATTTATGCAAATTTGTACTTGTGTTAGATTTGTTTACACATTCTTCAAGTGAATTCCACTTGATTACATTTATGCACTGATAAATTTATGTTCTTTAAATAAATACATAAAATATATAAATGAGTAACAATACGTATCCAAATTTCGGACTTAATTATCTGACAAAATTTCGTAATTCTTTTTCAATCTTTCCAAGATTATAATGGACCACAATATAACCCTTTGCAGTCCAATGTATTCCTATCACAGCAGTATCAATAATTTGCAAATTCTTATTATGTTTTATCATTATCGATAAAAGTGGGAAAGAGATTATTACGCAGATAAATTCAGTCTCATGACTTCGAGAAGTTTCTTGTATCAAAAGTGCACAGAAATTCTTGACCAGTTACGTCACGAAATTCATAAAATCCAAAGGGACATAAATTAGCAAAAATTAACATAAAACACTGAAAACTCGTCATAAAAATTCAATGAAATAAAAAAGAAAAAAAAAGAAAAGAAGAATTTTGCTGAATGTACGATCCAGGATAAAAGAAACCGGTGCCAATCGAAACTTGCGAGGTAGAAACGGAGTACGGATCTTACCTTAGGCTGGTTTAATCAGTGACAGATGAAACAACGTTCCCGCGACGGAGGGCATGAAATAGTAGTTGAACGAATTGTTTTGATAAGTCGCAGAGACAATACGTCGTTAAGGTGGCGAGGATTTCTCGTCGAGAGAAGGAAGAGAAAGTAGACGTAGCCGGTGGATAGAGAAAGATGACTGGCACCCTCGAAAAGGGGGTGGTACGGCGAAGGTGACGGCGGGGGAAGACGAGGAGGACTCTCCAAGTTTAGATTAAACTCACCGCGGATAAATATTCGTAATGGAGCGCCAGGGTGCTATAAATTAGCATGCTGCCCCCTGTTGTCCTTTCCCGATTCGACAATCTGTACACCGGGGCCCGTTACCTCCTACCATAAACTTCGACTTTTCCGCGAGACTCTGCGCTGTCCGTCGATAATAAAGGAACTTCCGTCTAACTTCCACGACGTTCATCTTGCAAGCGAAACTTCACATTGGACCGATAACAGTCATCTCCAAGAGTTTCCGAGAATATGGAGCTGACAGAGTGACGTTAGAATATTTTATATTCCTTGCAGATATACTTCCTGCATACAGTCGAACCTCGACAATTCGAAAGTCTTCGTAAGACGAATATTTTGTTCATTCCCATATGCTTCACGAAAATCTCAATCAGACGAAATTAATTTTAATTTAATATTACTAATAAATCGAAATTTGAACAGCTAGACCTCTACTGGTCGAAGAGTACCTTTGTAAGTCGAACTTCGTCGCTACCTCTGCATCTCGAAATTTGTAAATTACGTGTCATACGATTTGAGAAATCAATCACTCGATATTTTGTTCCTTCTGTTTACCTTTTACAGGTTCTCATTGTCTCAAATAAGATTTAACGTAGCATGACACAAATTGTAGACTTACAGAGCTTTTGTGTGTCAAATTTCTGAATTCTATACCGCTTTTGTTTAAAATTTCGGTAGGTCGAAAGCTCTATAACTCAAAGGTTATAGAGATCAACACTAAGACTACTGATCTGTAAATGAATACCTAAATATGATTATACATTTTCGATTATAATTAAAGCAGTACAATGAAAGAGAAATAGTATACATGATTACGATCACATTCGAATAAAAATCAATATTAATTTTACCAAAAGCAACTGCATAATCTCAGAAATTGCAAGGATAGAATGTCTGAAACGAGTCATTTTTATCCCTTTGGTAATTGTAATATTAATATCCGACTAGGTCTTGTTTTTCTGTTATAGATTGTTGCTCGAAATAAAATTGAAATAAAATTCTGACAACCTTTTTCTTGGAAGTTTCCTTGAAGGTGTCTTGGTAACGTTTGTGTACTATATAGTGATGATGTTGGGAAAGAAATTTAGATTTAATATAAAATATTAAATGAAATAGTAACGATGTTTGAGAATGTAGTACTTACTGATACAAGAAGGATTAATACCTACATATCAAATGTAATTATTACAATATATGTACCTTATATGGTTACTTATTTATTTGTGAGCTTATAAAAGAAACATGTTTTACGCAGTAATGCAACATTTTAATTAGTTAAATAGTTAAATGTCTTCGACTTTCAAGAGGAAGCTTCAAAGGAATGATAATTAAAATTATACTGTTTATGGGTACGTTCTGAAAACGAGTTTCAGTTCATTTATACTAATTAATAAAAGAAATACTTCTGTTCGTTTAATAATTTTTTCAGAGCAAAGAGGAGGATTTCTGTTTAAGATTTTCTTGTAATAAGCTTTAAAATCAATGCTCATGAATCCGAATGAAAATATGCAGGTGAACGAGAATACCATACAACGTTTGTTTTAATATTATCAGTTAAACAATTTGACAACATAAATTTCTGCGAATTGTCGTGCTACTCACAGCTAATAAAAGCATCATTTTAGTACACAAAATCTCTTAGATATAATCTACTTATTTTTCTGAACATTTATACACACTTTTGAAATTAAACTACTTTCTAGCACCATATTGCTTCTACCCTAGTAATTAATAATTACAATCACAATTTATTTTCTATAATACACGAATAAACTGTATATAGGAGAAAAAGTAGAAATATATACAATTTAAATTTATACATGGTGAACGGTGTAATAAATAAAGAAACAAATGTATAGAATATATTGTAAAATGTACTGTAATACCTATTTCAAATCAGACTAACACTTCTACTATAAATAAATAAACACTACTATAATAAATTTGAAATGCAAAATTTAAAAATACAATGAATTTAATGACACAACTATAAACTCGTATTAGTATCCAAAATTTACATTACTGTCAACTTTTTATTTATTCTACATACATTTAACACTATTCGAGCCGTTCACTGCACAAATCGATTAACTCCAGGTTTTGAAAAATCTTAAATTTAAGTGTCAAAGCACTTGATATAGTCATAATATTTTATATTTATAATAACTTCCCCAGATAATTAAGATTAACACCATTAAACGACAAAAATTTTTTGGCCACTGAATAATAAATAATTTATTTCAGAGGTCACTTTGATTAACCCTGTACACTAATGTAAATCGTAGCAATAATGCAACTCAAATGCACTAGCAAGCCATGTATGATAACGGTGAATTTAAGTCAGAATCAGAATTTAAGTAAAATTTAGTAAAATTTAAATTTGTTACTTTTTTCACTTGCCAAATCGATTAACTCTTCTAGTAACATAAAAATGGTAACATTACTAACGATTACCTTTTGGCTATATTTTCTTATAAACTTTATATACTGTTAGATGAAAGTTACATTTGTATTTATGCATTTTGCAATATTTATTACGATTTAAATTACAAAGGGAATTTTAGAAAACAATATACATTATTTCATTGCATTTCTCCGCTTTTCGCTTTATGGAGTGGATCAATTTGTGCAGTGAACGGCTCATTTAATACTCGAACAACCAAACATATAAGGTCTGGTTCCAAATATTTCATTTCTGTAATTAGTGCAGTACAGATATATACATTTCGATGTACATGTTATCTCATTGTCCTACTTTTATTTCTAACACAGCCATCTCGGAAGTTAAAAAGTATATTAAAGTTCACGAAAATAATTCCGTTGTTTTTAAACTTCGATCGATACTATGAGAGTATTATATTTACACGTGAGTAATTGTAATGTTAAAATGCATTGAATTTCGACAAGATAATAGCACTTGAGAACTCGGAATGTGCGTCATAGATCGTGTGAAAGACGCTTTCGGTTGCGACGCAGTGAAGGAGGGGGTAAACCGCTATTAATCCACAGCAAAATTGAGTATTATTAGGGGATACATCCAGGATTTGCGGTGGGCCGGGTTAAAATCTCTTTCCGCCGTATCTCAGGAATATCTGGTAATCGTTACTTTACGTGCTGGCGAGAAAACTCTTTTTTCCCTCTCCGTGCCTCTCTATCTATAAGATTAGACCAGACGCGGATTTACTTTGTTTTATTGGCCGGCCCATCCCCACGATCTGGCCTGAAAGGGACTTAATTGGTGTTGCGGGATCACTTTGATACCGCAACGTTTCCAGACGCGGCTACCCGTCGAATTCCTGCTTCAGATTTCCAATCTGGGACCACTGCTGTCTGGCCATGCGTGTATACGCAGCTGAGGGTAATATCTACCCTTAATTGGCATGCTTGCGATTTTTGCTTACCGTGACTCTTGCGCAATCGATTCCGACGAATATCCCCTCTGAAACGTTTTCCGATTTAATTCACGCGGCATTTCCTATTTCCAATTTAATTCTCAAGATATCGGTTAATGCATCTTAACACGTCCAGTGCCAATTATGATTATAATGTATCGGTGTAAGATATATCGTTATACAAATTTTATTCGATGATAATTATGAGATAACTCGTTTATCCTTTTGCTTCATTAACACAATAAAGCTAACGTGATTTCTTCTTTCTTTTCATACAGTCCACGGTATTTTACGTAACCAAAAATTGTATAGTTTCCGTGTCTTTCTATAAATAGGCAAACACGCATTCTAATATAAGATAGTTCTTAGGATTATATTGTCTCATTAATTTGCCCGGTAGATTAAATATGATTTTAGATTGCGAGTGCTTCATGCCGGAGCCATCGATCTCAGTCTATGTTTTCATTTGTAACCCTTTTGTACGTTTTGGTTCTTATTTTTGTATGTATATTATTCTATCTAGATTCTGGCGCATTATATGTATGTTAAATTGAAAAGAAAAATTGGTATTTTACGTAAAGTAGAATTTTAAGATAAATTGAAATTAAATTCAGCTTTTCTTAAATACATATATTTTTCTAATATTCATATTTGGTGTGGTGTGATAGATTTTGAAACATTTCTCTGGAGAAATCAAAAGTTAAATGATTATAGATACCAAATATAGGTTATATTTGTAACCAATTAACACTTTCGCTATTTATGCAAATTGTGTAGGAAATTATGATTTAATTTTTTATAATTCAATATAGTCAATACTGTTATAATTAGTAAAATCTGACATGATCTGGACCTTTGATCACGTGCGGGCAGAAAGGGTTAATATTCAATGTCCTCGAGTTTGGCTGTTCCCTTTAATCTAAATTTGGACACTAGACGTTAAAGTTGCTGCTAAAATTGAACTCACTTTTGATTGCGCTTTAAACCAATTTCATTTCTTGCTCTTCCGCAACATTTTTGACAGCTTCACACATATTAATCGGCACTAATTTGTTCCTAAACTATAAAATATAAGATGTTTTGTCTCAACATACCAATTATAAGTGGCTTAACGTATTAAACCTTGAACTATCTTTGCACCACCTCCGACCTAATCATACTTTCTTTTCGACATCAATTTTCTCAGTTTATTTTAAACTTGTTTCTTCTGAAAATAGGAATTTTGATGAAAGAAATAACATAATTCGAGGGTTATAATAGAGTTAATAGGAATTTATTTTGAAATTAGATCAGCCGACGTGTTTGACAAGCGAAACGCCAGCGGATATCCGGGAAGGCATTAAGATCAATGGAAACCGAAAGAGGAAGAAGGGAAAGGAGCCACAAAGATATTTTGAATCCCAACGGTGTCTCTTTCGATCTCAATACATCTTGGCGTGTCTGCAGCGTAATAGAGAAAAAAAAGGTTCCTCGATGCTCACAGGGCTGCTTTCTGGATTGAAGTGGATTAATTGGTTGAACACTCACGGGGGTTGGAGCGAGACCACCCCCTCACCCCCATTCAATTACTTGTGATCTTTGCCGCCAACCCTTCGGTACTCCGAGACCTCCGGATATATCTCGCCGCTGTGAAAATTGGTCCCCCTGCCTCTGCCACCCTTTGCGCCAAGGGAAACTGCGCTATCGCAGGTATCCCTTCGAATAAGAAAACCTCACTGGGGAATCTTTCGACGCATTCTCGACGTGACTACCATATCGATTGCACCACCCGATATGAAGATTCCCGGCAGAATCTTTGAATGAAAACTTTCCTCGAGCTTCAGATGATATGTCTTCCTTGCAATCTTCCTCGAATATGCATGGGATGTACCGTGACGTGTGTTTCGTTTTGAGGAATTGACGCGAAACGTATTTTTGTGTCATTCGTGGTGGCAGATGAACGATAAAATTGTTTATTGATTATTTAAATAGAATGTTTATGTCTCATATTGTTTTCTTGTAATGAAAATGATATCTTGATAATACAAGTTAAATACTTCCTCGAAACAAGAACGAACTTATGCTAATAACTAAAGAAACGTGGCTTGAGCGAACTTGTCCACCGGAAAGTGATTTTTGGAAAACTCTTAGAAGAACTGCCATAACCTAATTTTATAATTAGTAGTACGAATTCTACTCTTTCAAATAAAGAAACATTGGCTGAATAAAGTCCCAAAAATTTTGTTTTCCTTTTTCCTTTTCTATTTCTATATATCGACAACAGATTTATAGAAATTTATCAGCAATCGCGATCAACCAACAACAAATATAAACACTCAAAAGGAAAACCTCCAGTGGAGTTTCTTTAACCATGGTGCAATTGATGTCTATCTATTGACGTGTTGCTATTATGAGATTCGGCATAATGTTTCACGTAGTCGTGTACCTGCTTAATTTTTAGCTTATTCTGCAATACTTTGTTGCTGACATACCACGGTGCACAAGTTATTATTCGTTTTGTACATATTGGATTGTGTCAATGTTTGACTGTTTAGCACAGTCCCATACTTGGATACCATAGGTCCAGATCGGAGTTAGAGTAGCTTTATGTAACAATAGCTTATTAGAAAAATAGTAATCTAGTAGTCAAGAAGCCTATACAACCTGCGTAGCTATAAATCTCTTTGTTTCCGTTTAGCTGCCAAATCTGTGGTAATGTTAAATAAAATATATATATATGTTGATATAATAAGGGAGCGATGTATGTAAGGAAGGGACGAGTGGAACAAGTATGCATGGGGTGACAATATCTAATGAATTCAGCTTATTTTGATAAATGAGTATGCGTGTAATGATTGAGGCGTTGCGTGAATTGTGTATGTTAATGTAACGTATGAAAGAAGAAAGAACAAAACGAGAGCGATTTGGCATAGGTCAGTTGCAATTGAGTTTTAATAGCGAAAAGAGGTGTGGACGTGTGATTGCGAAAAATTAATTATATTTAAACTTAATATTTGTGTTTGATCATTTTTGTAATTGAATAAAGAATTGTTCTTATTGTTATTATTATTTCATCCATCACTAACAAAATCTGACTACTTCTTTTATTTTAAGAAGCAAATTTCGAAAGATCACCATTTCTATTAATTCCTAATCAAACACGACTCACTTTCTGATCCTCTTCTCAGCTCTTTGCGGTGTCTTGAAATTTGTCCACGCAAATCAGGTAGGAGGTTTTTAATTCACACTCGGAAGCAAGCACGACAGTTTCATCATGACAATCGTAGCGAGGGTAGTGCACTGCGAGTTAACCACGTCCGACCAGTACCACGAGTATATATATACCGAGTTTCGTGATATTTCTTAATTAAATATAGCCTGAAGTTAAAAATGAAATTAAATAGAAGCGAGTATTTTTCGCCACCGCCTACCGGCGCTCCATCCCCGTCTCCCACCCTTTCGAACAGCTCCTCGGCCGTCGACAATGGCGAGTAAGGTTGCACGGCCGTCGTACGCCCATTCCGACTCCAACCCTCTCGCTTTCCACGGGCCACCCACCATACATATTTCACGTCGAAATAATTAAACGCCGCTGGACCGCGAGTCGACTCGCCTCGACCCGACTTCGAGCCTGGCCTCGCTGATTATTAATTAGATCGTGCGTGCCTTACCGGGCCTGACTCTCGATTTCCCGATAAGCTGCTGACCATCGGCGTCGCTTCGTGGCCATGGAAACTCCTGCAGTAGAATGAGTATTAATGGAAACTGATAGAGCCGACGCCGATTAGGTTTGCATGCTAAGTTTCTCACGCTTTAGATGTATACCGGATTATCCTTATATACTTGGCTTTGATTTAAGACCCGTTGCAGACTGCATTTCTGCACTGCCAGGGTAAGGAATTTTCTGAGACGGTGCTTTTCAACCTGTCACACGCGTACCACTCTTGTCACGTGAATCAAATTACGTGTATAAAATATTTTAATTGTGTTCAGGTGGTATATTACAAGGAACGGATACTGTGTACGGTGTTGCATGCGACTTGATTAAATATCGGGTGGCGATGTGGAAGGAAAGTGGTCAAAAATCGTTGTTCCAGTAAGTAATGGAGCCATTACTAATTAATTTGTTAATTTATGTCGAAATTAAGTCGATCGACAGAGTGGCTTGGTAAGTGAAGAGCAAATTTAATTATATTACATTATCCATATATAGAAGGTATTACACGTGCACCTGAATTGAAAAATTGAATGTAACTACGAATTTGAGAATTCAAAAATAATTCTGAATATAAAATTATGAATGACACTGATATTCTTATATTTCATCTATGTTTGAGACTCAGATAATGACACGAATGAAGTTAGGACGAGGTGTATTAAATGTATATTTCAATATCTATTGAAGATGAAAATGTATTAAATGTTAATGCACCTAAATATAAATATTTGTATCAAAAAGAATCCACTATTTGGCAGTATCTAAAAAATTATTCTCCTATTAGATTCTTCCACGTAAAAAAAAGAATAGTTACATTTGAAAATTTTCTAATTTACAATTAATTTATGAGATAATATCAAATTTGGTTACATCAGATTAATTATACGAATAACAGATTACCTGGACAGATTTATCCACTAGTTAATTCGAATAATCGACATACTACTGTATATATTTTCAATAATTTCATGCTTTCGTGATTTCCTGTTAATCAATAAAAGCTAACTGTGTTTCAAAATAAGCAAATATAAGATATATTTACAATGATTAATAATAATAGTCATTATAAATAAATATTCACTGGAGATGTACCATAATATAAAGATATGAAGAGCGAAATTGCAATAGGACGTAAAACAGTTCATAATTATTTACTGCAACCAGTAAATAATAATACTCATGCAATATATAAGATACATTTCATATCGATATAAAATTATATTAGAAAACTATCAAATACTAATCAAAATTTTTTGTTAAAACTCGGTTCTGTAAAATTACACGCAGCATTACAAGAAACTAAATATTCGTATACTCATTATAGAAATAAATAAGAGCACATTAAAAATATGTATATTTTCTTTTATAAATTCACATCTTTGTCTGGTATAACGACTATAAGCCTGAAAAGATGAGAAAGCCTGATTCAAATATTCTCAGAAAAGAAGCCTTCTCACGCTGTTTCTATCAATGGCAAAACATTTGGCCATTGTCTTAATGATCTGCTTTTCAATTTGTCTAGAAGCTTGACGTTCGCGTGGCACTAATTCTTGGAGATACTGTCATCTCAAAGGCGATTATCAATTGCCTTGTCAATTACACCCCGTCCAGGAATGACGTGCACATGTTACTGAACCCTCCTGCAACTAAACCCCTTCCTCTTCCTCCGTGTTGCCGCGACCGAATCTCGAGGCTGGCATGATCGCAACGAGTTATTTAATTACCACGATCTATCACCGGCTGTCAGCTTCCAGTCTATAATGCATGATCGATCGAACCTCGACTTTCCTACGGCAACCCTTTGCGTCCGCACCTACGGGCCCGTGTGTGCACGCGTGTTCAGCTAACCGAAACGCCAAGGAAATCTCTTCTGCTCCATCAGATTTTGCGTCGACGAAACCTTTGTGCTACAAGGTACCCTCAAAGTACGTTTCCTTATCTCGCCATTATACGTACGTGTTATAATTAATACGAGGTTTTGCTTGTACGACAAAATACCTCGAGCACACGATTGGTTTGTTGCTTTTTCTTCTTACACGAATGAATTTTAAATTTTTAATTGAAAGGCTCCCTCGCAGTGCCCCACAAAAGGGGTATTCGAACGTATACAAGTAAAAACTAAAACATAGGTTTTGGAGATAATAAATTTAGGATCGTATTTGGAGGAAGCGACTAGAATATTGTAATGCTAGAATGAAATAAGCTTTATTAATCGAATAACGGATTAATATGATAGAATAGTAACTTTGCAGTCTTGTCCCGACTGACCCCGACCTCACTCGACATTTTATTCTCACGTTCTGACAACTTTCTTGCAACTCACTTCTAAGGCTGATTTTTACGACTCGCAAACTGACAACTTTTAGCCTGCCTGACTTCTAACTTTAAACTGAACTCTGATAATAAGACTGACTCATTTTAAACACCAAAACTAAGACTGACAACTGACTTTTACGAGTGACTTCTATAATTGACTTCTACGACTGACTTCTGACTTTTAACTAAACTCTAGGACTGATTTTAAACTGACCTCCTCGCATCCTTGTACCTTTATTTTAACTTTATACTGTGTCTTCTTTCTTTCAAACCTCGGTGGGCAAAGTACCTCAAACACTCAGGACACATTCGCAAAATTTCGCTTGCTTCTCACACTCGACTACAATTATAATTTATTAATAAATTGCCACCATTGTCAATTCGTACAGTATTATTTCCAAAACTTAATTTTGACATACATATTTCTCCTATTTTAGTTTTTATTTGTACACAGTCAAACATTTCCATGAGCCATTTTATATAAAATAGGAGAGCTAAGGAAGGTTTGACGGACTCATAAACTTTGTACACAAATAAACAAGGATATAATAAGAATATCTGTGTGTAATTTTTATAATTAAAAATAATCAAAACCTTTGGTAGGTGTGTAGTAACTATATACATTATTTAAGTAAAATTGTACAAAGAATGCCGTTGATTGTGATATAAACAGTGATATATGTATATATAAACAGAAAACGACTCACCTCACGGCTTCCTTCGATCTCTCGCTGCCAAGCCTGACGAAACACTGTGCTCTCGGAATCATCCCTCGCAAGCTCTAGTTTTCCTTGAACTGACTTCGGTGATCAACAATATTGCAAACCCCATCGGTGGACTGGACTAATTTTCTTCTTGTACAATCATTATCAATCGTATTCTCCTTTATGGTCCTTTTACGTTTAAAATTCTTGAGCCTACGGTACTATAGACACGAAGAAAATAGGTTCACACAGGAACCTATTAACCCTACTATAGAGTATGTTACTATCGATCAATGATTGTCGAAGATCGATTAAAATTCACGGTAAGGATATGTTCTCCTTTATAGCCTTTTAAGGTTTAAGGTCCTTAAGCCTAAGGTACTACAGACACGAAGAAATTAATCTCATAGAGGAACCCTACTGTAGAGTATATTATTATCGATCAACGAACGTCGAAGATCGATTAAAATTCACGGTAAGCATATTTTCCCCTTTATGGTCTTTTTACATTTAAGGTCGTAAGCCTATGGTGCTACATGTGGTAATGGTTACATAGATTTTTGAATATATATGTGTCGATATAATAAAGGAAGGATGTTTGTAAGAAAGGGATGGGTGGGACAAGTATGCATGGGATGCAAATATCTAATGAATTCAGCTTATCGTGATAAATGAGTATGCGTGTAATGATTGAGGTGTTGAATGAATTATGTATGTTATATAACTGTCATAAGTAGAAAGAACAAACCAGAGAGATTGGGCATAGGTCAGTTGTACTTAATTGAGTCGTAATAGTGAAAATAGGTGTGAGCGTATGATTGCGAAAAATTAATTAGATTTATATTTAATATTTGTGTTTGATCATTTTTGTAATTAAATAAAGAATTCTCCTTATTATTATTGATATTTCATCCACCACTACCACTACAGACACGAAGAAAATGGGCTCATAGATGTACCCTATTGTAGAGTATTATTATCGATCAATGATAGACGAAGATCGATTAAAATTCACGGTAAACATACTTTGAATATTATCGAATTCTTCAAAACAGCTGAATTTCAAAACAGTTCTCCCAACACTGTCTAGACCATAGAACCCAAAGACGTCGCGCTAATTAAAATGTGAATCCCTCGATGAAGATTAAACCCGAACGAACGGAAAATTTCTTTGTGCCAGGAAACGTTACTCGCAGCTACTCCCTGCTTCAAAGGGGCGCGTATTTAGACACGAAATTTTTTCACTGTGGGAGAGAATCAGGAATCGATTAAGGTATAAGTTTTATGAGAGAAGAGATCGGGCGGAAGAACTGAACGAGCTCGGCTCTTCTTCGTCGTCATTTTTATCGGCGCGGATAAGACAGCCGGGCTAATTCGCATTCCCCTTGATGTCTGCCGGAGTTAACAGTTTTAAGGGATGAAACGAGTATAGATCGAAGCTTGGGAGCATCGCGCGGAGGAAGACGACGCTTAAGAAGGGAGGAGACACGCAGGTTAGGGGCGACGACGAGAAAAGGAGGCGAAGCAAGAAATTGATATAGCATACGAAAATGAATTGCCCCTTTGCCGAAGAATGTTCCATGGCAATCTGCCTTGTGCCTCGCTTTCTTATACTTTTTATGCTCATTTTCAATTTTCCCCATACTGCCGATCCTCCGGCTCTCCTATAAAACCTTGCGGTATCACCGTAACGTGTCACCCCTCTCCCACTTGCACTTTTATTCTTCCCGCCGCTGACAGGATGAATACAAACTGACTCATTATTTCCGCTGCCTTGTTTCGCCCTGCGATCGAAAACGGATTAGGTGGCTTTATATATTCTATTAACACGGAGACGTTGAGTGGTGGCGAGTGTTCCTGTTTCATGACACGATATTTTCGTTTCGTTAGTGAAAGGATGGAATTTTTGTGGTTGGAGATTTAACACTAGAACTATACTAAGTAACTGAATATTTTGAGCACGAGTGATAATAATTATGACGATGATGAATGTAATTTATAATTCCATCTGACAGTAATAAAATTTCAATAATCAATTTGTCAAAAGCAGCTATATGTTTTCAGAAATTGCAAAAATAATATATCCAAAGCAAGTCATTTTGACCCTTTAATGGTTCTAGTGTTAAGTAAGTAGCAGATGATTTTACGTGAAAAATGTAGATTGTAAATTTTTCTATCTTCTCTTTTATATCTTTTAAATTAGTGATTAGAATTAAGAATTCTATTAGTTAACGTGTTGGCGAGGATTTCGGTATATCGTAAATTAAAAATGAGGTTTGAAAATTCGTGTGAATTTATAAATGTTAGAACAATTTATGGAATAGTCCGGAACTTATTAAAGATTATAACAATTATTTTATTTGAAACTTTAAACTGCAAGGAAATTATATGACCAATACTAATTCATCAAAATTGCACTAATTATATATGAGAAAATTAATTTCGTTCCTCGATTATGGTTTTAACAAACTTCATGACTCGTATCATCCTGTATTTATTACTATTTGAAACCACGCATGCTGTAAATTAGAGTAGAATGGGATACAAACATACTATCGAGTTTTTAGTTGGTAGTAACATACTGGTGATAACAGTAACATAGAACCTACTTACTTACAGTAACCGCGTATAGTTGATAAATCCATTTATTAATTATTATATAGTGTATTTCGATTACAACATTCAGTATTTATTTCAAACTCATTGCAAACTTTTTCAATAGTGTTTCAGAACAAATGATAGTATCTAAAACAATTTATTTTCCTATAACACTTACACATAGTTCATACTAACTTTTAATGTGAACTTTTACTAACTTTGAATTGCCTTGTGCAAATACAGAATCCATGAATTAATTATTGTCCAATTGCCACTAGTTAGTTTTGAGTTTTAATTTTTTAAGGTATTACGTAATAAAATAAGAAACATGCTCAAAGTGTCTATCATTCATTAAAACGATTACTATGATTGTATGCTCTTAGTGTTTCTATGATTTCTTAATATTAAATAATTGAAATATAATTTAATATTTTGTTTCTTAATTATATTTTCATCTTTTATCGACGACATGAAACTTGTATTTAATCTTCCCTAGAATACCAATATATCAAATTATAAATCCATATTAAAATATAACTTACAATACACTTTTAAATGTTATACAAACAATACAAGAAGACTTACTGACGCAATTTCTTACCAGACTTACTTGTATAAATATTTTAAACCCACATTTACACATATACTTGCGCTATTACTTGTGATATATATCAAAGAGCGTAAAATAGATTTCATATTATTGAATGAACACCTGGTATCTCTCAGCCGACGTAAAATTTTACATTAATTTATCTCCCAGCACTGTCGTTAATTTATCACACCTCGCGAGTTAAAATTCAGATAATCCGTATTCGTGAAACGAACCTCTTTTCTAATTCCCAACCTCGCGTTCATCCCCAAAGTATTAACGCGCATTCGAGGTCCACCGCGCGCATTAATCACCATAATCGATGCACATACGACGCGCGACAAGTACAATTAAAACATGACAGGCAGACAAAGATAAGAATTCGAATCGAATTTAAAACGTCGTCCTGGCAGGGAGGCGGGGCCGAAGAAGATAAATTTCAGTCGAGGATACGGAATCAAGGCTCGAGAATCTAAAGTGCTTCCGAGACGAGTCGTTGCTGGCGCGAGATAGGGCCGTGTTCGTTCTGTTGCTTATTTGTCGCCGGAGAAACGAAACGAGTCGGGGAAATGGTGAGCCGGTTCAGGGGGTGAGGCTGAAGTCGGGGTTCTTCGATACGGTACAAATAACACTTGCAGACGCCGATTCTGCTCTGTGTGTCTCTCTCCGTTCCTTCCCTTCCTCTCTCTGCCTTCAGCCTTGTCTCTTCCTTCATTCGACCTAGCGGAAGCAACCCCCGATTCTTCCATCCACCTCGGCACTCCTCCATTCGAGGTTCGATGGCTTTGCAGATGCTATCGCTGCGGAGGAATTCGATACCTCGGGAATACTGGTTCAGAATCCTGGTTCGTGACACTGTTTCCTGCTCGTAATACTTCTTCCTTGCCTAAGAATAGCTTTATTTCCTGTGGCACATGGGCTCTCGATGGCTCATTGTCGGTATAGTCAGTGGAGAAGAAAAATTCCTCAGAAAATATCGTTTACCTTGTACCTTTCGGGAAATTTGCAGTGCGAATAAGGTGACTTTCAGTGCTTCTAGAACGAAAGACGTCTGTACGTATATCCTGATAAAAGAGATGGTATGTTTGTAAAACAAATTTAATTTTACAGCTGTAATGTTGGATGACCAACGGTCCGTTGACTCTCAGACACTGAAAGGACCTAGCTGATTAACACTAAACGTACCAAGTGGGGTCAAATGACCCCTTTCAAAATTTACTTTATAAATCGTACATTCATTGCTATTTCATTAATTTGACTTCCTGTAAATTCTCATATTATCTCGCTTTTCGCTTTTCTCTTAACTTATTTTTTACTTAAAAGAATTCTTTGCATACCTTATATACCACGAAGGGTCATTTTACCCCCCATGGTAAGAATAGGTATGTGTAAAATACCGGTACGTTTAGTGTTAAGGCAGGCAATAGTCAGAGTTCAAAACATCTTACTCATTCCTACCTTGACTAAAGACCAATGGTAATTTTCACCCCTCCAAAAAGTAAAAATATATAAGCACATCTGAAAACTGTACGAGGTCAGTTCTTATTCTTCTCCACCGATACATAGTTATTATATTTTCTGACGTAGCCTCGTTGCAGAACTCGTATATAAAAGCATAGGTACATGAAAGCAAGGTTGTATATAAAAGCATTCCGAAATATATTACAAAAGATTAATCGATCTATAACGTTCTCAATCCGGGTTGCAACAGTAAATCAGTACTAATCGACACAGTGGATTCAAATGAGGGAACTTGTTAATCTGAACATTTGCAGAAGATATTTGATATCTTGAGAATATTTTCGAAATATAGCAAAATATTTTATATCCGGATTCACGCTCGGTAAAATAAATCAGAAACTTTTTGACTCGTGTTTCTGTACTGTGTCATTTCGTCGCACTCACTTTTTACATAAGTAGGTCAAATCTGTAGAAGATAATGTAAACTGCAAATCTTCTTGCATATTATTATGGAAGGGACACATTGTATGGCTAGCTACGTAATGTAAAGTTACATACGTTGCATTAGTCTCGACCAACACTGAGAATCATCGGATATACTATCATCTCGTACTGTCCTGTATACTGTGGAAAAACTTAGGTGTGTTAGCATTAAATTCTAAATCTAATTATCTACCAACAATACTACCAATACTGTTACAAAATAATATTGTCTAAAGCAAACAATTTGAAAATAGTATATCTCCTAGGCTAGTACAATATCTACTAAATTAATATTAGAACTAGTTCTAGATTTTTTAATTTTCCAGTTACTGACAATATGAAAGCTCCTTCAAATTAATATCGAGACATAATGTGGGAATGGAGAGCGTGATTAGGATATAAGGTCACCGCCTGTGACAGTGCCTTTTGTGTAGGTATGACTGTAGAGTGCATGGGGATGCTTTGGCCGTTCCTCGAAAATAGAGGATAATGAACAGGGATCTCGGGTTTGGCTCAAGCGTTCAGAGTGTCATCTGAAGTGCGTGCGGGAGGACGAGTGACCTGTGCAAGGATCGCATGAACGGGATTATGGTAGTATCGGATGCAAGTGAAGAGCGAAATACATCTGAGTGTTTTGGGTACGCGACCCACTGAGAGCGAGGCTGTGAGGAATGCGAGCATGAGTATGAAAGAAGACAGAGTGTAAGGTTTAAATAAGGGTGCAAGGACATGGAAGAGGAGTTCTTTGCGAGATAGTCAGTGTGAAAGTCGTAAGTCTAGAATAAGTTAATTTAGAATAATAAATATAAATTATATTTATTATTTACCACTGTCGTTTTGCTGCCACCCAACAATCCTATGTGAGAGGAATCTTTATTTGGATGGCGTCACCCTGCATAGAGATCTAGCTTTGCTTCGAGGAACCATCCAGCTTATTCAATTCTCGAAGCAGGGTTTAGTGGCACATTGGGTTGTCATAGAGCCTATAAAAACCTTGCTGAAGGATTCGACGGGACACATTTTTTGACGGTGCACCGTGAGCACCATGCACCATAGAAGGCCTCGAGCCTCCGTTTATTTTATACCATCAAGGAATATAAAATATAATCAGAATCAAAAGTTCCTTCTGATTTATTAACCAGATCTTTACCACACAATCCTACAATAACTATAATTAATTATACTTCTATAATATACGTCACTTATAATTATAATTATAGAACTACTTATACTTATAATTAATATACTTATACTTAATTATACTTATAATTATAGAACACTTATAATATAGTACACTTCTATTTTCATTATACTACTTTAATTATAATTACCTGTATACATCATATTTAGATACGAATTGTAGGTTGATAGTTCTAGTGTCAATAAATGTTTAAAAATTTTTTAACCAGTCTCCCGACTGAAATAAAATATTCAATTACAAATTGTAATATGATAAAACAACGTTCTATAAATATATCGCAACTATAGTTTCCTCTAATCAAGTATCTCCAAGGTAACTTCTTCGTTCAAATTGACTGTTTATCCAAGTTTGAAGCCCATAAGAACGATTTAATTACCACCACGATGTGACGGATGGAAACATTTTGTTATTCCCTACAATCAGCTTGAACGAAGTCGGAGAGATTAAGTGCTTGTGAAAATTTGGGTGAAGCGGGGTTGAATTATTTAGCAGCGCGGAAGAACGTATCAGTGGTAAGCAGCAAGTACTTCCTATTTCCGTTTCGTAAGCCTCCTTTGCCTTTTTGTTCCGCTCGACACAATGGACTGACTCGATTTTCAGCGTGGAAACGCTGCAGTTGCTCGAGCCGATGCCGCCATCAGCAAGGAGGGTACGAAGAAAAGGCATCGATCTTGGGGAAAAGCGACGCGAGTGCTGGTACGTTCTAATTGATATTTTAATGGATTGGCCGGGGGGAAAAAAAGTCCTTGAAAATCACTTCTCTGGCCACAAACGGGAGACAAAGGAATTAATGGAAGCCGCGGAAGTACCCAGCTTTGGCCGTTGTTCCGTTTTCACGGCTATCAATAGCACTGTCGAGAGAATTCGGGCCCGGTCAAACGCCGCCTGTTATAATTTATTCAAATTAGCTCCGGGATTATTCATGAAAAAGTTACGACGGAGGTGAACTGACGTTCGCCGAGGACGTCGTCCGATAATATCGCTCTATCTTTCCCTGTGAGATTAATACGGCTTTATTAATGCATATTTGACCGAAGTGCTGGTATTGCATTTATACGAGTAAGAAGTTCGCGAGCTTTATATGCCTCCCTTTCGGAGAACCCGGCTAATTTTTCGACTTGCGCGTTAACTCCGGTTTAGTACAGTCGAACCTCGACAGTTCGAATCTCTTTAACCTGGAAAACTCTGTAAGACGAATATTTTACTCCTCTTTTGGTCGGCGAAAATTTCTAGAAGATGGAATGATAGTTACGTTAATTCGAATTATTTGTCAAATATTTCGACGTATTCTTCTACTTTTGTAGCACGAAGTTGGAATAGCCAAATGTTGAAGAATCGAATTGTATATTTGTAAATCGAACTTCTATTGTTGATACCTCTGAGACAGAAAGGTTATAAGTTGTGTGTCATAAGTGTGGATAGAAACGAACACCAATATCTTCTACGTTTTTTTAACAATTAACGCATTACTATATTTACATGAAAATAATTAAATAATGAAAACAACTCGCAATAAAATATTTTAAAGAAAAAAATTGATTGTCACTCTCTAGAAAATTCTTCTCTCTCTTTTTCGCTCTTATTAACCGTTACATACCCATGTTTCCCTTTTTACGATTCTCACATAACTGTTTTATTTTGACACATTCTTCTAAACATTTTTTCAAACATCATTCATACTAGATTGCACTCGCACATATTATCATCGCAAGTGAATTTCAATTATTCAACCTCATTCGCATTCATACATATAGAACCAACAGTAACAACAAGATCCTAGAAAGCAATTATTTTGATATTTTGATTTCTCTATTTATATGTTATGAAGTTGAACATAAGATACCAAGCTGTAGTGGATGTACATATATCGAAATTTCCATTTTTAAATTTCTTTTGTTCAAAAATCTTGATTAGTCGAACTATGAGTAGGAAATTGTAGCTATTCCTTTGAGGTTCGATTTTATTTAGATCCGGAAGATTGTGAGCTTGTATAACTTTGCGTGAAGGGAAATTAAAAAATAAGGAGATTTTTAGACATGTAATCTAAGTACCTAAATTTCTATAATATTAATAACTAACAATAAATGTTTTAGTAAGTGTCTAATATCAAATACCTATACGAACAAAATTCTATGTCACTTAAAAGCTTTGTAACATTGATTTATCTTTTGCTAAATTCTCTGAACAATGTGTTCTTCACTCTGTAAATAATCCTACAATACGGGAAAAATGACAACACACTGTATAATTTTCAATGTCTCTTGAGTGTTCCTTAAAAGTATAGAAAACTATTAACCGTAGCTATTTGAAAATTTTATCCGTTTATACGAGAAAGCTGACAGCAAAAATTGTTTATCACGTTAAGTAGCAGATAAATAACCAAAGAGTACTAATTTCTGCTATTTCTGTGAAAGTATTCCAAAAATAGTAATATTTCTCTAATATTTTTATTAATTGCATCGTATAGTACTAATTACTTCAGAAAAAATATATTACTCTAGTAATACTAAAAGTCATAGAGAATGTTGTCATTGTGTCGAACACTATATATACCTACTTCCACCATTGCGAGCCTGAAAGACTTATCACTGCTCGTGCCTCTCCCCTAATAAATTGAGCAATTAAAGCATGTATTAAATTCTTCGCATCGACTAACAAGCCCAAAAAGGATGAAGTTAAAAGAGATTATACATACTTTGAAATTTTGCTAATAATCAATACATTAGTTATTAATATTTATCAATTAGTACTCATTAAAGAGAGCAGACACAAATTCATTGACATACTTTTTAACCTCAACCTGTGATACCAAACAGTCGGAAGATGATTCAAGGTAAATCAGAAATGTTTCAAAGTATAATTTTTATAAACTTTTTAGTGTATATACCAAAGAAGATGGAAATGAAACAAATTTACTATAAAAGGAAAATTTGAAGGAAATCTAAAACCTAAATCTAATTTAGATATGCATCAATCTTGATCATAACTAATCTTGCCTATAATTAATTTATGAATCTACCATGAAAGAACACATTTCGCTTATTTCAATAATTATAATATACAGGGTGGTTCATTTAACGTGACCACTTCGATCATCTTCATTTTCAATAAATTAATTTTTCTTGTCCTTTGTAACAGAGTTAACTTAACAAATATCAAGTGTCGGTACCTTCTTGGTACTCTATGACACTCTACAATTTAAAATAAAATAATATTCCATGGTTTCTCGAATAACTGAATAATCGAAGATAATCGAGGTGGTCACGTTACATGGTCCACTCTGTATGTATATTAGAACATAACTCTGATATATTAGATAACACATCAGTACGCATTAACATATTATCGCAATACATCAACCGCGATAAATCACTACATATCTTCAAATTATTCAACCCTATTCTGAAACAAAATTCCGTTCGTTAACAAGAACACGGTACAGCACATCCATAAATGTTTCCTGGTAGCGAACAACATAACTCAAACTTTGATCAATAATTAACGTTAGAGTCGGCGCGAGCATAAAGATCCATAATAAAAGCGAAAAGGTATTACGCGTAGTAGTAGATTTGATAATCCGATGCGCGAGTACCGTGCACGGTAGATTTTTCTACTTACCGTGGAACGATGCTCAGAATCACGTCCGTAACGAACAAACGTTTCTGGAATACCTGGTACCTACGGCGCTGGAAAAAATATGGGAAACCCCATCCTTGGGAAAGAAGTGGGGGCGGCCGTGAAGGATGGGGTGGTTACCGTGCGATACGTGGGTAAGTACGTCGATGCACGCGCGCGCGCACACGTACGCGGCCTCTCTGTGTTCGTATGCGAGCCAAGCAAGCAAGCGCAAGGGTTGAATTTTAATTATTTTCTCTTTGGTAGGTATAATATTTCAATGCTCGCCGGAGCCTGTCCGGCAAGGCTCGTCTCTCGCTGCCATCTCTGTCAAGTAATGTTATTATAATTATACGCGTGTGTGCTTGGTCGGTCATTTCTTCTGCCCGGCCATCCCCACTTCCACGCCACCCCTTTGTCTGTCTTTCTCTTCTTTCACCTTTTCCGCCACCAGCGCCGGCTGCCTGCCTCTTCTGTCGCCTCTCTTCTCCTTTTTACCTCGCCTTTCTCCTCCCTCTCCTCTGTTCGACGTTCTCTATGCCCGGGTATTGTGCAATTAAAATGTCGTAATTGTCCTTTGGAATTTATCTTGAAATTCGCCGCTCGCGAGCCTTTCATCTCCCTCGTCGCGGTATTTCGCGAGACTCGTTTGGTCAGAGATATCGAATCGTCGATACGAAACGTTACCGACGCTTACAGAGCGACCGCGAAATACCACCGAATCCAAAATTATCCTCCTATTCTAAAGAATTCTTCTCCAACCCCGATAAAATTCGTCTGCCTTCCGAAATTCGCGTTTGGCTGGAAAAATTCCGTGACTCGGAAGAGGGGTAACGCGATATCCGCTCCGGAAGCGCGCAGGGTTTCGCTAAATGTTTATATTTAAAAAGAAACGCGTGGAAAAGGCGAGAGGCAGAGGGACAGAGAGAAAGAGAGGTTAAGGGAGAATCGAGGGACGTTCTTGGACGAAGCGGAAGTCCACTGCGTCCGCATTCTTGCCCGGAAGCTGGTGCACGCTGCCGGAGTCGCAGCCTCGGTCGATACTTACCCCGCGACGAAAGGCCGCCGAGGAGATAAAACTGGATGGTGTGTATGTATGCGATCACCTGAATTTCAGAATTGCAAATTCTTTAATTCACGGGGACGCAATGGCGGCGACGGCAGCCGCGGTTTGCGACAGTGGTGCCCGCCAGGAAAATACCTTCGCCTGACCTATACAAACATCGCGGGAGACGAGGGATGTGTATTCAAAAATTTACATAGGTACATTTTGATTAAAGTGTCCTAGAAAGCAAATCTAATACAGCAGCCGACCGTACCTACACGCCGTCCTGCATCCTTCTCTTTCCCCTTTTGCCTCCCTCTTCACCCGCCTCTCTTTCGGTGTCTCTTTTCTCACGCCCCTCTATAGAGAGTGGAGCGCGCGGAATTGCGGAGAGGATTATTACGTATCCTTCGGAAACTTTCCGCTGGACGGAGAATTGGAGCCGGACGAGGTATGAAAGGACTGAATGTTTCACGGACGCGTCTATTATATCATGATAATCTCGGGATTTATTACTCGCTACTGGGCTTATTTTGACGGCAGCGTGATGCATTAAGCGACTCGGAAGTGGAAAATGATACGCGCGAATGTTAAATCTCCGAGGGATATAATTAAAGGAATGCCTCGAGTGACCAACCAGCGAAATCATTTCCTTCCCCGAATTTTCCTCCGTTTTCCCTTCGAATATCTCGGTGTGGGTAAATTCGATAGTCCTACGTCGAATGCAGTTTTGGCAGTATCACCCTTGAAATTTGATCCGAAAAATCGATGACTAAACGTTGACCTGTATGCACAAGGTAGTCGGTCTACCTTCGAAATTTTTAAAAAATTACAGTTATTGGAAAATATCAATTTTTACGTGTTCTAGCTAGAAACGATCGTTATTAGCGATGAAAATTGTTTTTGGTTGCAAATAACTGTTGAATTTGATTCCTTTGAAAATAACCGTTACAGATAATATTTCTGAAAAATTCTCTTTAGTTACGAATAACTATTGGCAATAGCAGAAAATTTTTAATCGGTTATGAATAAGCGTTACCAGTGACCAAACATTTATTTTTGTTACGTATATGCCTACTACAGTACTTATGCTTTAATTTCTTTTTAGAAGTTTCGGTAATTCGGTGTGTCTGTGCAGAAAGAATGCGAAATATAAAGGAACGGAGAAGAAATGTAAACATAGAGACTATAAACACTTGAAGCATTGTCAATTTGAAGAATAGATGATATTCGATACGTATTTCATAGATTAGTACAGTAAATATTTTTCGATATTGCGAGCCGAAAACTTTTTTATGATACCCTAATTGCGTGATCCATATTTTTCAGTGAGGAATAATTTTAGAAGAAATCTGAACGAATTCTCACGATATTTTACAATATCGAATATCCTAAATTAAGATTGAAATTAAAAATTTCACGGGTATCTTATTTAAATATTTCATATTTAAATTTTTGCTATACCGAGGCATTATAAAGCATGAGTATAATGATGAAAAAGTGATCTAAGATAAAAGATACCTCGTGAATATGCTGACCAACAAATTCTAATTTATTTATGAAAAATTTATATTTATAATTATTTCGGTTACAATTTACTTTGGGTACCTGATTTGTATTATGAATTTGATTCAACGCATTTGAACAATTATGATTAAAGCGGTACAATGGAAATAAATAAATTCTGACAATAATTAGGAATAATCTGATGTTTTGCGAATTTTTGCATATTCTTTATTTTCAGAGATACGTAGATCAAAATTAATAATACGTTTTGCAAAAAGTATTCGAAAAAATGTATCGCTTATTTATGTATTAGATATTATCTTCCCATTATATTTTTAATATTAATGCAGACGTTTTTTGGGAAGAATGTACAAAAGAATACATAAAATTATTATATAATATAAATGTACATAAAATTAGGAAATTCAAGTTAAGAATGCATAAAAATTCGCAAATCATTGCATGTATTTTTATCTTTTGTCAGTAGGTGCATATATAATTACGTACATATCTGAATACAAATCTATAAGTGTTAATGAAATATAGCGTATACTTATATTTACATACAAACGATCGTGAAGCACAATCTCGCGCCATAATTTGAGAAAAATTTATTTTTTTTATTAATCAAGTGGCAAAATATACGTTTCACCTAGTATATTTACCTACACTAAAAACTTTTCTGTTTGTAAAAGAATTCTGCAATTTAACCAAATCGATGTGCAAAACTTGAAACAACAGCATCTGGAAAATGGGAAAATACAACAGGCCACGTTCTTGCACGGAACCACAGATATATCATACAACTGTTGCATCACGGATGTCCAATCTATAAACACAGGCATTAATAAAACACCTATAATTCCATTTCATCCCTCGATCTCTCTGAAAGTGATCATCGTCCTTCCCATGGGCTGTTTGTACAGATAACAATGAGACTTGGACGTGTGCATTTGAACAAAACGCGTACATTTCATCAGACACCTACTCGCTGCAGGTTTCGTATCTGCCCGATCTCCTAACATCCGCGAAACATTCCGTACATTTTCGTAATTAAAAGCCAGGTGATTAGCACTCGCAATAATGATTCCCTTGGCGTTCACAAAAATCTACGAAAGATTTATCTCGCGCGGACGGCCGCCGGTCTGAAAGAACGATACTTATCGCGCGGAGGGGGGAAGGGAAACATGAAAATCCATATGAATCATCTGATGCAACGCGCTCTACATGCGTATCTCTTACGTCTGGGCGAACGGCAGAAGAACACAAAGCTAATGCAATTTTGCAATTACACCGAGCTCGCGCTCCTCCCTTCCTGTGAGCCGGCCAGGCTCAGAGGAATGTCGGCAATACCGCGAGAATATTTAAATTTCGTTTCGTTTCCGCGTCGTTATTCTTTCATCCACGGTCCGCCGGCTTTATCCCTCGTCGGCAATTAATTGGCAAATCCAATCGGCGCACGAGGATGCAAAGGACGTAGCCTTTTATACCAGCGGCGTTAAGTTGCCGCTGGAATAGATTTTCATGTACCTAATTTTCATGCGTACAGAGTAAATATCTTCGACTTTTGCGCGGATGGATTTGCACCATCCAGTCTTTTTATATTACTTTTTCAAGTATTTTTTCTTCTTTTCTCCCTTTTCACCAACGTGCTAAACCTATCGCTGGCTAAATGACCGTTTTTAAACTTTTGATTAAAAATTCTCCGCTCGGTGTTATCGCTTTGATCACTCGACTTTGCGATTTTTCTTATTTATACGAATATTTATTTTCTTATTTCTTATTTAATACGAGGATAGAGTAAATGATAGGATTCGTAGAATTCGCGTTATATTTTACGTGTATGATCATATTAATTTCTGTTTCCTATGTTTTACCAATTAGACCATTTCTCTTTTTAAATAAATAACATGTAATATATGTATGTTAGTTATTTAATAGAATACGTATTATTAATGCATGTAAGTGAAACTGTTTTATTTCGTACCAATTCAGCAAAAGAAACGATTTAACAAGTGCAATGTATACATATAATTAGTTAAAGGAAAGGAGAACACTTTTGCAATGTTATTTATTTTATAACGCGTGGAACCGATTGTAACGAGGTCTCCACTTTTCAAGTAGTCACATACACTAGGTCATATTGCACTCAACGCCTTTTGTATCTGTCTAATAACGTTCTTTTTTATCTTCTACTGTTTCAAAGCTCTCTGTATCACCTTCCATTTTGGATTTCGAATTATTATTCTTTTGCATTGCGAATTTTAACAATAGCAGACCATGGTAGATCATATTCGATGAAAATCGTAAATTCTGTAACAGCCTACTTTGAATTTTAGTTATATTACAGTGATTTCTATTTTGCAATGTGTACTTCCAAACTCCAGTCTGTTTCTCATTCAAAGTTTATACAATAATTTGTAGCAACACGTGAATGACCATCACATTACCAAAATCCTCTATATTATATTTGCATAAACCGAAATTCCAATCGAAAGAATAAAAATAATTACTAATTATAATTATAATTATAATTTAGTTACTAATACTAATTATAGAAATAATTTAGTTACTAATACTAATTATAGAAATAATTAGGCAGAGTTCTTTTCAATTCAAAGAACTAGGAAGAACTTCTAATATTTCAATGACTTGCTGCATAAATTATATTTATATCTCGATAAAAATATCAATTTTGTCAAAATTAACTGAAAAAACAAGAAACCTTTAATCTTAATAACAAATTTCACAATAAGCGTACTGTCACTGTCACCGTTAAGAGAGGAAATGAAATTAATACCCACGTAAACAATGAATAACGAACGAGCAAAGGGCAAAGAGCCACGCGGTTTTCGAGTAATCGCTCTTTCCTCCATTCGATCTTGCCATGGACTCTTAAAATCTGTTATTCGTCGAAATTAGCGAACGGCTGAAAAAGAAGACGATAAATCTGGCAAAAAGATCCCGTTGTCAGAGGAGCGCGCGTAAGGACGAATCACGGTGGGTCGCAGCGAGTCGTACATTATGATTTAATGCTAACACTGTGGTAATGTCGTCAGAGGACTTCTACGTATAAATAATTCGCGTGTCCGGACACCCAACCCCGAGGATCTCGAGTCAGGATGGACAAGGGTGGAGAAAGCAGAGGCGGAGAAAGAGGTCGCCAGAGGGTGGGGTAGGGGTGGCAGGTTTTTAATGCGGCATCTCTGGGGGCGACGAGGATTACCAAGGCTAAAAAGGAAGTTTTTAATAATTTTTCATTTTCTCTATATTTATTATCGCGCGCTTCCTAACCGGAGGGGGGTCGTTGGAGACAATGGAGGGTTGCGACACTGGTCCGTCGTCCAGGGCTCTATAGGAAACAGCAAGGGGCGAATTCACGATTGTCAGTCGTCGTTGTAAAATTTTCATTCGTTTTGTCCTGGCCTTTTATGTCCACGTCCTGGTTTTTCCGATCTTGTCCACGCAAAGTCGCCACCTAGTATACAATTTGATTTAAGGAGTCACGACTTACGCCATTGGTCAAACATGGAATGCAAAAATGAGAAGCGTAAACCGGATTATCGACACGGTAGGATCCCGATTAACCGGCCCTCGATTATCCGGAATCCTGGTCTTTGGTGGTCTGAATTATCCGGACTCTGCTGTTTACAAACAATAAGTGTTAGTATAGACAGTCGTATGAACATGTATGTATGTATGTATATGTACACACATATGAGAGTGACGTGCCGAAGTATGTGAAGAAGCATTTGCAAGTGCAAAATTAACAAAATAAAAATAATCCTGACAAATATAGTCTTAATTATTATTAAGTTATATTATATCAAAAAATGAATTTATAAATACAAAACGTTTTTGACACAGAAAATTAATTTAAAAAATTTTTTGTTGTTACTTATTTTTATTTGTTATTATACTTTATTAACTATATATTCACATTTTTTCACATATTAGTTTTTATTTTAATTACGCAATTATTCACTTTTTGCCTTTCCTAATTTACGTATCGGTGACTTTATTAAGTTCAATTTGATTATTATTGCAACCTTCCCTTCTCTCACTCTAGATCCACAAGCTTCCACGGTACAGACGCGTCGCGAAATTTGTTTCTTTATTTAGAAAATACGTTATTGGCATGATCGTCAAAGCATCGACGGCAGAGAAAATTACGTTCCTCAATCAGTGGGCCGTAGAGGAGAGAAAAAGTACAGGCGGGTGTTTCGTTAAGGTTAAGCGACGGGACGCGAGGAAATTTCAGCGAAGTACGCACCGAGGAAGAAGCGACAGAGGGTTCGAGGCAAGGGAGAAATTTGTCTGTGCTAATTTGTTGCAGAGATCGCGGAATTGAAGCAGGCGCGGTGTCTCTTCCGTTGGCCCGAAGCATTCCGCTGCACGCCTTTCTTCCGGCCACCCCTGACTTTCTTCTCCGCCCTCATGAGCTTCTCCCAGCATCCTATCACATTTTCTACGAGTTCCATTTCGAATTAGGAACGACTCTTTGTCGATAAGGAAGAAAGACAGTAGCGAAGGAGAACGAGGCTTGAGGGTGAAAATTAGCAGGAACATCTGCTAATTAATTGATAGTACCTAATTCGTGGCACTTTCGTACCAAGGTACAATTCCACGTCAAGATGAGTTTTTAATTTGGAAAAATGAAAATCAACAGGAGTATCATATACACTCGTATCGAATAATCGAGATGAGTTGCTAATTTTGAAATTTTTCAAATATTCCGTATAATCGTAAAAATAAAAATTAGCAGTACGACTAGAAATATCTGCTAATCAATTAATGACATCATAGTACGATTATTAGTAGACATAATTCTTTAATTTCCTAATATTTTGCATAAGATTATCCATTTTAATATAAAATGTAAACATATAAAAATTTGTCAGAAATTTATTAAATTGCTATTTATCAGACATTGTTTGAGCCAGACAGTCTCCGTGTGAAGAATGATTATACCGATAATTTAAAATTTTTATATTCTATTCTTTGACTCGATTGATAGAATCGGTAATTAAAGAGGGAAAAATTGCTTGAACCTCAGCTTCCCTTCTAATCCAATGAAATACACTCTCGACGCACTAATCAACAACACAGGGCTACGTGTCTCGAAAAGCCCGAAGTATCGTAAGAAGCCGGACGAAAACATCAATGTCAATAATAATTCATTGATTACTTAATTCATAGTTACCATGACGACCGCCTCTCGCTTTTCCCTCGCCTTCAAGCTGTTCTGTTTTTCTCGCTTCGACGAAGGAGAGTTACGTGTTCCTTAAGCTTGCCTCACACGAAATCTGTCGATACGAACTTGTAATTGACTGTTTCATCGACTTACACATTCAATAAACAAACACACCTATATTACTTCGACTACACATACGGAACATCTCATTCATGACGTAAATCCCGTTAGATATACCAGATTTTCATATCATTATGCAGAGAGCTACCACTAAGTATATAGATTCCATCAAACACTTTTATTCCTCGTATCCAATACAAAAACAAAGTGATTCAATAATACAGAAAATCAATGTACTCATTTTAATTCTTGTAAATTTAACAGGGGAGAAATAAATGTAATACCCAAAATTCCAAATGTATGTAAATCAATTTTTCTCGTGGTTCACAGGCACCCTAAAATTGTAATCCATTTTCCTATATGACAAGTAATACAAAGTACAGAATAATTACGTAAACGAAATGTACCCTAAATACACATGCTACTATTAAATTATTCCTCAATCGATTCCTCGTCGAAGAATGACAAGTCGATATTTATCAACGAAGAGCATTCCGCAAAAGGATTAGTAGAAAATTCTTACAGACTTCGTGGAACCGTGACGAAAGATCGGAAGGGTTGAAAATGGTCGGGCCGATCGAGCACCGATCGGATAGTGGCGAAAATCGGGCTCGTTGTGAGCGTCGCATTAACCTTGCTTACGGGTACGCAAGCAGGCAAGGAGAAACACGAAATGAATATTCAGAAGTTATTAGTCTGTAGTGAAATGTGACGGGGCTCACCCTTCTCGAAAACCGCCCTGGCCTCCGCCACATCGCCCACTCTTCCGTCTCATCCTCTGACTCTCGGCTCCCCGCGTCCCGTGCCTTCGTCTCACCTCCTCACGCCCTCAACGGTATAGATTTTGCGATACATCCTGGCGGAAACACTCGCGTGCGAGAGAGACGCACTGCCGCTTGCTACTACCAGTCGAAGAAGGGGTTGAAGCCTCGATGAAATGGGGGTGGGAGTGGGCTGAAATCGTGAGAGATGAGAAGCTGGCAGGGAAGGGGACAAGGAACATGGAGCAGGCCCGACGGGAACGCGACGGAGCTAGCGAAAGAGCTTTATGCATAAGCTAAGAAACGCCATTGACGGGCACTGAGCACTGTACATACTTTGACTTGAACAGTGCGCTTGATAAACAACTCTGTAGATAGCGCCTACGTGACAAGACCCCGTCACGTACCCGAGATTCTTCCCTGCAATGCGTGCATCGTTTATACCTTCTGACTTCTCTAATTGCCATAATTATATTAATACTTGCCGCGTTAAATGGAATTAACGGCAACTGCTCTGTGAGAAGAATCCTAACCTTTTCACGGCCAGTAAAAGCTCTCCGTGTCGATCTTGTCGAAGAAGGTAACATAGTAATCTCTCAGTAACTCTACTACTGTGACTACTCTTTTCAGAAACTTTCAGACGTTCACTATGCGAATTTTGATTATACGAATGATCGATTATCCGAATATACAAACGCTGTATAAATACCTATATTGAATCTATATGCAATTTATCTTTTATTCTGCATCCCTCTTATTAGGTATGTGTTCTTTCACGCAAGAAACATTTACAGTTGAAATATTTTTAATCCTTTGCACTCGAGAGGTGACACTCAGTCGCCATTTAATCAAATTAGAAAGATCGATGTTAATTAATATATCACATTTAAAATTACCCAATGATACGTGGAATGGCTAAATAAAATAATTCTACGTCTTAATTTGTATACGATTTTTTATTTGCAGTTTTAAAAATATCGTCGACTTTTTGACAGGAAGTCTTCGAATTACTATTTTTCTGTAACGAAACAATCGCCGAGTGCAAAGGGTTAATTTGACAAAACACTATTCGGCATTTGTTTCTTTTGGACAGGTTATTTGATTGACGTTTTACTGCCTATACGTTCATACATAAAAATATTCGAGCGTTTATGTAAAAAGTTTTCAATAAGTAGTATAAGCACGTTGAACTGAAATATGTGAAACAACAATGATGTATATAGAAAAAGAAAATTCTCCAGATCACTGAAACTAGAAAATAATTCTACGATATGTATATAACGTTCACAATGCATTTATCATAAACGTGCAACATTAGCGAAGCACATAAATATTCAAAAGCAAATTGTAATATTAATCAGTGAAACATTATGCATTAGAAAATAATAAATTTCAATATAATTTTGATTCTCTTCTTTGTCTCTATGATAGCCTTAAGACAATTTTCCACAAAATTTACTAGTGGCACCATGATCCACATTTATGATAAATGTATTATAAGTATCATATGTATCGTTGAATTATTTTCTAACTTTATTAATATAACCTTGAAATTACCCCTTTGATTTGAATAATATCGTTATAAACATTTCACTATATCGTATATGCTCGCTTTTTAAAGATAGCAGAATCTGAGCGTTCGAATATTTTCTCGTATGAATTAATTTGTTATTAATACTTTAGAATTCCGATCTTTCGTTTCTATTATTCAAAACTCCGATCTGTCTGTAGCTCCAAATTCGAAAATAAAGCAAAAATACAACTGAAACAGAGAGATATCGGAGGAAGTGGTACAAACGACTATAGAAACGGTACCATCTTGGAAACGTGTCGTTTCGAGCGATATTCAAATGGCATCAATTTCTACCGAATTGCTCCCTCTATATCTGGCCGCAACCTGGATGCAAGGCTTTCCTTCCACCCTCTCCTCGAGGAGGGAGCAAGCCGTATTGGCAGATAGCTACATCGTTTTACAACCCCTTATCTGGATAAGTTACGGATATCTATTCGCAGTTTCTCTCTCCTTCGGAACCGTGTCTTCGATGGTGTCATCGATTTCCATGGAAATTTCTCCTACTCTTCGCCATTCCTGTCAAATCGAGCTACATTTACGCGAAATTTATGAGGGAAATGATAAAAAAACGTATTCGATGTCCATCGACTGAACTTCCATTTTATCCTAGTGCATTGTAACACCGTAAAAATGTGTCATGTTATTAATATCGTTCTTCACCAACGAAATTAGTTATAAAAATTCATTATAGAAACGCTTAGTTCATTTTATATCATAAAATCATAGATATTCCTTTATCTCTGTATATAAAATACGTATATGCATCGTCTTTCCAAATTGCCAATGAAATCATATTTTCCCAATTTCAATATTAAAATAAGTTTAAAGAAATTAGAGATACTTGTATTTGTAAAATGTATGCTATACATATTTAAAATCTTAGGCAATATCGATAGTACATAACCAGATAATAAAAATTGCGATCTTATCACTTCTAATGAATCTACATAATTACTCATTGCAATTCGTCGATAAAACATATTAGGCTATTTAATTTAACGTTAATTTAACAGCAATGAAACAAGAAAATAATAATTCTAACAGTAATGTCAACCATTATGAGTCGAAACAAATGGGTAAACTATAAATCTGCTTAACAATGCTATATATATAGTAATAATTTAGAACAAATGTATAAAATAATTACCTTTCTTACAATATTTTATGATTTAAGAAACGATTTCAGTCATTCACAGACCAAACTTCTCTTTTTGAATTTTTCTTTAAGTTTTAGCGCTAAAGTAACCAATTAAGGTTTGCATTCTTATATTAAAAATAAGTTTCCATAAATTTATACTCTTTATTGTATGAAAGTACATCGGTTTGACAGAAGACGGATTCATTTAGTGCATTATTTAATTACGAAAGCGAGGCTAGCAAATGTTATGTCACTATCATAGTCAAGGATGATGAGAGAAGGATTTAATATGTTTCGGTAAAAAGGTCGAACGCATGGTGAAATATTGTGACACCCAGTACATCGCGGCAATTCCCTTCATCTGCTTATATTACACATACAATATCTGGGTATCGAAGTCGGTTGATCCTGGTAAGTTCTCTCCCTTGGCAGCGAGCTATACATCATACTTTCTTCTTTATTAAACTCATATTTTTCAAAAAGTCTCACCTCCGCTATCTGGTGCGGCCTCCTCTCGCTCGCAACTCGGAAATCAGCTCCGGGGAGAACGAAAAATTCATTTGACTCTCGAGGATAAGATGAATATGAAAATTGCCTGGCTAAAAATGATTTACATTCGAACGTCACGTTGATGACATAACTCGAGGTGACTGTCTTGTCATGAATAATTTATTCCACGGGGAAATGATAGAAAAATATTTCTATGGTTCGTGATAAAAATTGCTTTCCATTTGCAGCATTTGGGACAGAACCATAATTGTCCAAAAATGTAAATTTTTCTGCAACGACTATCGACGAGAAATAATGTAATTTATTAATAGCGATGAAGGATGTAATTCTAGGTAAATCTCAGTTACAAATCTTCCTGTTCCCTATTTTCACTGTGAACTGCGAAAATTTTGTGAACGATTATTATATTTAACTAAAATTACCAAGCAGGAAAAATTTTGTTACGGGAACATAAATATTATTACGTTAATATATTATCATTATTTTATTAAATATTGTTAATTTAAATTTACAAAGTTGGTTTGTTGTTTACTTATCTTCTATTCATTATTCCCTATTGGAATGTATCAGATTAACATGAAAATTCTAATCATTTTCCTCTCGGCTTGTTCTTTCATGCAAACATAATTGCTTCAGTAATTAAAAAGCTTCTATAGTTATATTACAACGGAAAACACTAAAATGCATGAAAATCAAGTATATGTAATGAATATTAAATGATTTTTTGTTCGTACTTCTGCCATGTAAATCTCTTAAATTATATACATAGCTTTGCTATGTGCATTGTTTACTAGAAATTTCCAATTAAAATCTAATCTTATTGTATTATTCGGTTTATGAGTTTTTAAAATAATGATCTATTACGTATAGGAATACATTTCATCTTAAAGTATAATCTTATTCCAAACGAAATACAATTTTATAACATTATTAGAATTAAGGGTCATTAATTCCTCGAGTCATTATAAATGAAAGGGGAAAAAGTAAACTAAAAGAATTGAAGAATAATTTTCGCAATAATATTATTATTAACTCGATTAGAAGGTATATGAATTGAATTTTTAAAATATCAATAAATTAAATAATTTGTTTCCAATATTTTACTTCATTTCCTTCAAGACCAATAACTCGTAACTCAAGTACACCGTACACTTGCACTCAAAAATCTATCATTACAAAATATTTGCTGTAACTAAATTTATTATTAAATTTTCTCTACAAAATTTGGTAGATACGTCGATCAAGCTGAAACAGGTTTACAATTTGGCCAAAAATTCTTAATGGGCACGATGCAGGTACGCAATCATTCGTCGCAAGATTGTCCCACTGATAGCATTTCCCTTCAAAAACGGTACTCATCACGCTCGAACTACGAGCGTCTCCCTTCGCAGCGCGAAATTTCTGAAAAAAAAGAAATATAATTCGCCGGTGGTTGACTGGCAAAGGTGAAAAGAAAACGAGGGAAGTCCTCTAACGAGCGTCGCTTTCGTCGCGTGGCGATTTGTCTGTTCGCGGCTTGAGAAGTTCGGCCACTTTCGTTCGACGCGTCCTGGAGAGATTGGCCGTTTCGCGGGCATAAAGAAGAAAGCTACCCCCTTTAGCCGGCTTTCAACAAACTCTCTGCCACCCTCTCCTCATGACCCGAAACCGCGGCCGGTTATAAAGCATTCTTCCAGTTTATTAGACGGAGACTCGCGGGCTTCTTTTTATATTAAGCATGTGCATTATTAATGCGCGAGTATAACCGTAAAATGCTGATGAAAAAAAGTTGCGGAGCCCCACGGGCGTTTCTTCGTGGCCAGGCGGAAAGAGGGCTCCTGCGAGATTGCTGCTTGACCGACTATTCCTTCGTCAGTCCTGCTTGATAACGTGCAACGAATTTTCAAGAACAAATTTCTCTACTTGTTTCGCGTCGAGAATCCTATTTTCCTAGCCCTTTGTCATCTTCGTGGTATCACGAATGTTTAACCCTCGATATAATTAAGTTCTTTCGTTGCTCGGTATCGAAAATTATATTCCTGTCACCTTCTGCAATTTCGGTAGTACCGCGAATGTTTAATCTTCCCTTTCGTCAATTTCGTTCCATGTTTGGTGTCGAAAAGTTCATTCTCGTAGTCTTTTGTAATTTGGGTCGTATTACGAATGTTCACTTTGAGGTTCCATTCCTTTTTTTCTTTTATTCGTGTATTTTTTTCTTACAATTATACACATCTTGTCTGATTGTATGTTTGTATCTTTTTATTTTTATTTTTATTTTATTTGTATTTTTCTTTGTTACCATTAATTTTATAACTCACTGTAATAATTTTCTTCTAATTTTTCTAATGGGTTAATCCCGTATAAATAAATAAATAAATAAATAAAGAAGCGTTTCATATTAATTTGTTCGTATAAAGCTTCTATAGCTGAGAAATTGCCAGATCAAATTAAGTATTTGTCTAATTATCGGAATGCACTGAAACTATTATATTAAACGTAAAAATATCTTCGGAACAGCTCTTCCTTATCAATTTATCAATTACTACACTTCCGGCCTATCTAAAATTAATTTTGAATGCAGATCTAATAATGAACAAACTGAGATCAATTCTATTTAGTTTATATAAATTAATAATTAATCCTAGAATATTAGAGATCAATGAAACGAGTTAAATTTGATTTATTCCAGTTAAATTCATCTACATCAGTGGTATCAAATTCACTCAAGAAAATGAATCGCGAAAGCTTCCCTTTCTTTTTCTTTTTCTTCTTAATTCCACTTTTCTCACTGTAATAATTTTCTTCTAATTTTTCTAATGGGTTAATCCCGTATAAATAAATAAATAAAGAAGCGTTTCATATTAATTTGTGTAATAAATATTTTAGTGAAACCAATTTCAACTTTGTTCCGCGGACCGCATTCTGAGGCGTATGGGCCGCGTGTTTTACCCCATTGATCTACATTCGTCCATACTTCTTCATACTCGATACAATTCCCTGTCTACATCGTATCTAAAAAATCACAAAATTTCTTAATATACAATTCTTTTCCCCTCGCTTTTCCACGAAATTACACAAACACATCTTATCAATGGCCCTAAAAGAAGTCGTTATCCGCGTTAAACAAAAATTATTCATCGTTACTCCCGGTATGCCGATCGACCTCCAAAGCAGGTGGTAGCTCCTCTCGATCTTGGCGTTCATCCTTGCCACCCCGCGATCGCTGAATATTTCATCCGAAAGATCTGTATTTTTCTTCGGGTGATTGTCATTCGACGAGGAGCAGAAGCGACGGGCATGCCGGCAGGCTAAAGCAAAATCAATTATTCATCCGAATTGGTCGGGAAAAAGTCCTAATTATCCGGGGCAAATACAAGCTTAATACGCGGAGAGAAGTGTACCAGCCTTTCCCCATCCACCCTCCCCCCTTTGCCCCTCTCTCTCGTTCATGCAGCCCTCCATCGGTTAGTACTTGGGCTCGCAGTCGGTCTTCAGGCTTCCTTCTTACCGTGAATAACCATTTGTATTTCCAATTAGCTTTGCTAATAAGAAGACGGAGGCATTGCCGTAGTTAAAAAAATGTATAACCTCATCCAGCCACTGGGGAAATAAAGAAAAGCGCCGCTCCGGTATTTGACAATACCGGCGGGTCGAGCGGGGTTATACCGGCTGAACTACAATTAAAAATCCTCGCTTCACCCTCGCTTAACCCTGCTTCCTCCTTATGCCGTATTAACGACCGGGACGTGCAGGGAGGGGACACGAAACATCCTACCAAACATCGAGGCTTTTTTTGCCAATTTTATGCTTGACCCCATCTCCACCCCATCCTTGTCCGTCTCTACCCTCTGTCTGTCCGTCTCACTGTCTGTCTGTCTGTCCGTTGGTCCGTGCTGTTCTATCTTTATTTCCCGTTCAACGGTTCGTTTCTTGGGTCTCTTTACTCTTGTGGCTCCGTTATTCGATGTGCTGCGTTTGTTCCTTGTCAGGGTGGACCGATCTGTTACGCTTTCGGTTTTTCCTTCGGAGAAATCGCAGATGAAATCTTCGTTCCGCGAGTTCTTCCGGATCGGGATGAAGCTCACGTTGCGTGGTAACATGTAACGTAATTTTTCTTATTTCCTCTTCACGGTAAAAATTGCATTCGATACTTTATCCCAACGGGACACATTGCCGAGAACCTTCTGCAAAGTGCCACGCACAAATTTATTTTTATTTCTATGTTTTTATCATCAGGTGTAATACTTATTTAATTATATTAATTATATAAATTTAATTGTATTAAATTCTTCTATCACGTTTGCACGTATGTATATTCGAATATGTCTTGTTTTAATATCAAATTAAAGAAAATATCCGCTTGTTCAATCTTTTGCTTCCTTCGCAACGCATCTAATTATTTTCAATAATCTTATTGAAAATTTCGAAAATTTCTATTTTTTTTGTATTAATTCCCCTTCTTTTACAATAAAATTCATGGCGCCTTGGCAACTCAGTTTTTCCAACATGCAATACACTCTATAACAGCAATTATATATTATTATTATTATAGCAATTGTTCAAAGACGATGATAGAAAGGGTAAGAGCACATCTGGAACTCAGTGTACATAAAAAGGTACTAAAATATTTCTATAAAGCAATTTCCCTTTACAATGTTTATATATGTATATTATTTCGGGACAATAAATATCTTGCCACTAAATTGCAATACATAATTAAAGAATTATGTGACACCCGTTACCCATAATTCGAGGCACACAGCATTTAACCATGCATAATATGATGAATAGATCGATAGATCCGAGGACAAATGTTGGCAGAAAAAGTAGGAGCGCCTATTGACAATCAGCACGGTCGTTGGGTAAATCGAATTTCGTTGAAGGCAGCCCCGTGTTTGCAAACTTGGATTTCCGTTCGATTTCCAACTCGCAAGGTGCCCTATGTTGATCGTCAAAGTCAGCACAAGGTCCACTAAACACAGTTTCTTCTCAGTCACCGTCGACGCACTGTCAAATGTGTGTCGCGTGTTGTGATATCCTCGTCAACGGATTCCATCCATGGTGAGAAACGGACTCTCGAATTTTCCTACGTGCCAAACGAGAATTCTGACACCTTCCACTGCTCCGTGCAAAGTTTCGAGTAAGTACAATCGTCTGTATGATACCTGCAAACTTGTTATCAATCTAAGAATAATACGTTCGATGAACGATGCAAACGGTGACATTCGTTGTTGAATAAAATATCGAATATTTTTGAAAACATCGCGAAATTATCTGGATCAGCGGGTACATAGGTGCAATTAGTAGTTCCTTCTTATTTTTAAGCCGATGTAATCACACTGTCAATGTATGTTTAGCTGGTGTTTATTCGCAACAAACGAAAATGAGAGTGAAAACCGTGCCGAGACAACGAGTGATTCAAGGTAACAAGAACGTTGACCCAGTGTCCGAAACTGTTACTGGAAAAATTGAAAACCCGGACCAGTCTACATCGGATGGTGACGAGAAAGAGACGACAGAGGATGAAAAAGACGTGTCACACGAATCGACCGAGTGTGTGGATGCGAAAGGAAGCGAATTGAAGGATGAATCCGTGAAGAGTGAGAAAGAGAAAGAAGCATTGGCTTATTCGGAGGAAGTATTAGATATGTCGATTAAACATAAGGTACGCCGTGTCACTGCTCTCGAGTGTGTGTGTGCATGTGTATATGTGTGTTTGTACGACTGTTGAATTCATGCGCGTAGACGTGAACGACATGATAACACATTCCTCAAAGTCGTGGCGAAAATATAAACACATGTATTGAAATGTCATTCGCGTGAGCTTCTGAAGTAGTATTAAATCTATAAATATTGCGTTCGATATGCCGAATTTATTTAGTTGAATGGCTTATAATGTTGTTAAGTGTTAAACGATATTTTTGTAAACCGTAGTTTGTAATAAATTCATATTTCTATAGCGAATGTGACATTTCTAATCTGGTTTCATTGCATTAAATTTTAATTTAATACTTAATAGTGTTTAAACTTTTATCAATCTATATTTTATTAGCGAATATATTTTTAATATGGTCTCTTTACATTAAATTTTTCATTCAATACCTAGTAGTATTTAAATTTTTATTAACGTACATTTTGAAGACGAATAGCTTTCAGTAAAATAACATTTTATATTATATTATATTATATTATGTTATATTATATTAAATTTTTTAATTTAGTATTTAATAGTATTTCAAATTTTGAAGTGTATATTTTAATGAAAATTATTTTCGTTGGAAACGAAGATCGTTTACATTGCAAAATATATATAAACTTAAGTATATAATTTATATAATAAAGATTGCGTGATATGTTATGACAAAGGTTAGCTCTATTTAAGATAAAAGTATATTCTTATTTGCATAATTAGTATATGCATTTAATTTTATGAAATCAATAATAAGCTTTAATTTTACTATTGTAGTTACATCATATATTATATTAAATGTTACTATACATCAAATCAATAATTTATAGCATCTTTTTATCACTATTAGCAGACGATTTTCAAAGTATTAACGAATGTTTCTAGACATTTTATTGATGAAAAGTTTAAGTTACCGTATTGTAGTATTAATTTGATTATTCTTAATTATATATTTTCATTTACTCCACAGTTACAGGATAGCTTGTGTTGTCTAATCTACAATATATTGAAATAATTATTGAAATATTTCACTTTAATTTTTTAAATATTGTATTTATTTTTATAGACTGAAATTCCGGACAAGGATTCAACGCTCTTTAGCTTGATAACCAGTCCAACTTTCAAATACGTCTACTCACATTTAAAAGAGGATAGGAAAGAATCGATCTGCAACGACGACAATAACAACGTATGATTTTCATTATTAGTGAATAAACTGCTGATGTTTACGTAAGTATAACATAAATATAAAATACTAAGGAAATACACTAATGGGCAAAGTTAAGGCATACTTCCAATTTTTTACCTACTATGATGTCTTAAACAAGTGTCATTCGAATAATACAAAACATTAACGTGAAAATGTGTTAGCTATAACTACATTCTTCGTTTCATAATAATATACTCAATCGACAACGAAATACTTTCTTATTTATCTTAATAATATTCCACATTACATTACAAGAGACGATACCCAGATGAACAATTAACTTCAAAAAATTCTAAATTTCAATTGCAAGTTATAGTAATCGGCCACCTAATAACCGAGATGAGTGTCATTCCTTAGTTCGATATAGGATAAAAAAATAAGGTCAAAGTGTCCAAAAACAAGTAAATAAGATTATTCTGTTAATTTTCTTATTTTGGGGATTTTTCCGTATACACGCAAATGAAGTAATAAAATTAGAATTTTGTTACTAAAAAATTAGTAATAAAATTCTTCTCAAATTTTTGAAACAAACTTTTCGTCCGAGTTCGATCATTGTTAATGGATTTTCGATAAACACGTTACTAACACGAGTTATGTCAATGGTCGAAACGTAGAGGGAGAATATATACAAACAGAAACATTCTATGCAAAGGAACATATGTATTATGCAAAACACGTCGCGAACTTCAACCTCTTCGACAACAAAACAAATTTCGGCTCTCATCTCGTTCCTCTAACTCTTTCTTACCAAAATATTTACATAAAGATCAGCAGTCCGCTATCAGATCGCTCTTTCAAAATTGCCGTGTTACAAACTAATCGATCGATTTTAGGTATTACCTTCAAAGACAGAGCCAGAGAGCTGTCACTCGGTAGCCGATTCATCGAGCAAAGCCGATCCAGAATCGCGCGAAAAGAAATTGCGCGACGAGGACAAGCCAGCAGAGGCTGTTAATCTGTGCAAAAGGGACTGTCACGAGGAAGACGCATCGAACTCCAGCGTGGGATCCAACGAAAGGTTAAAGGATACTTTCCTTTACAAAATCATGACAGATCCAAAGTTCCTGGAAAACATACAGAAGCACAAGCAGTCGAAGCGAAACGTGTGTAAATTTTGCAAGCAAGAGTTTAGCAACGGCGACGAGCTGATTGATCACATGGACGTGAAAAAGGACGAGTCGAATCAGGTGACTTGCTGCGCCTGCAAAAGGACGTTCACGCAGAAACGGTACCTAAGATATCACCAGAGGTGTCACTCCGAGAGGACCATGTTCACTTGCAACATCTGTACCAAAACATACACCAGACTGGACAATTTATCCAGGCACAACGCGTTCCACGTGAATCCAGACAAATTCCTGTGCACCTACTGCGAGAAGACGTTCACGAGGAAGGATCTGTTGAACAAGCATTTGAAATGTCACGACAACAAGTATCGCTTCTTCTGTGAGATCTGCAAGAAATATTTCAAAGGTCCGCTCAGACTGAACAACCACAAGAAGAACGTCCACTTGACTGCATAAATTTATTTTCAATTATATTTATAACGGTAGAACTATAATATATAAGTTAGTGTAAAATGTTAATCCTAGGGAGCGAAGCAAATTCAAGAATTTGAATTTCTGCCTCGTTCAAATCGGAAAGTCTGAGACTGAATAGAAAATAAATTACGTTCGACATTATTTTGTTTTCTGTCGTTTATTCAGAATTTTGTTGAAACAGTGAGTTAACTTTTTCAAAGCCAGAGAACACTTTTGATCGGAGGCAAAATTTATCGAAAATTAAAATTCCCAAGACTATAAATCTAACAATAAAAATAAGTATACACGTATCTTTAAATAAAAATTATATATCTAAGGATTGTAAAATAGATTCTGCGATATAAGTTCTGTGAGCTTTCAAAATTTCTCGGAACCACATACTGTGTTACGATTTCTATTTTTGCTGGTTGTCTACAATTCGTAATTGTCTTACTGTTTAGTAAACAAATTACTAAATTGCTTAGTCCTAGACCAGAGTTTCTTAACCTTTCTGGCTTGTGAGCCCCTTTAAAAGTTTAAATTTATAAGAAATATACATAGATATTTGTATCGTATACTTGTGTATGTAAATCAATATATAAATACTTGTTGTTGCTATAAATATTTTCGTGTGACTCCGAGACGAAGCTTTATACAAATAAAATAGCAATAGATCATTAATTATTTTTTAAAAGCACTTTTGGTCTATATAAAGATATAAAGCATGGTACAGATATATAGCTTTTCAAATTTGGACGGGAACAGAAATGTTGTTTTAAAATTTCATTTTCTAGAACAATGTTACGATTTAGCTCTCGACATCCCAACACAGGCTGTGATGGTAAACGAGAAAGTAGTCTATAACTGGAATAGGGATATGAACTCCTGCGTGTCTTCTTCTCGCGGACGAGCAGTAATATGTACATGAGCCATTCACGAGTCAAAGTAATCAAGCCTATTTAACAAATTTTTTAAAAATCCCACAGTCAAAGCAATTTATCGACATTTAACTTCTGATATTTAAAATAAATTTCTATCCACTATTCTCGTAGAGCCGATCGATTTGGCAAATGAATGACTCACGTAACGAATCATTTCAATGCCGAAGTACCTAAACATTTTTCAAAAATCAGCTCTATAATTCGTCCGAAATAAAAAGGCACAGAACACGACGAAACAATGAGATTTTGCAAAAGTTGCTCCACATTACTCCGAGTTAAAGAATCGAATCGAGGGAGGGACTTCATTGATTCATTGTTTAAACAACAGGGTGCTCCAAACGCATTGCACCCACACGTGAGAAAAAAAACCGGAGAAACACTACAAGAAAATTCTTTTACCCCGAATACCTCGCGTGGTCTCGAGAACTTTCTCTCTCCCTCTCTCTCTCTCTCTTTTCTTTCCGCTTTTTTTCTCCTCTTTTCTCGTTTGCCCGCTTCCTCTCCGCCGTTCGTTCTTCCCACCATTGCACCCCTGCGTTTCTTTCACCCCTTCTCCCTCGGTCTTCCAGTTGGAATCTAAAACATAATCCGTTTCTTCCGTTCTGCCTCTCGCCCCGGCCACTTCGCGAAAAAAGCGAGCACTCTGTTTGTTTCGGCTCAAAGGGTACAGCGGCGCCGCAATAAGGAGCACTTTGAAAATCCGACGTATTACCACGGCACATCCAATCGCGAAATAGAACAGCCATGAAGGTTGACCCGCGTCCCTTCCCTTCCATTTCCGCTTTTACCACCCCCTCGCTGCCAGTTTTCTTATTTTTTCCTGACAGCTTTCTTCCAGCCGCCCCTCTCCGCCGCCACTTCACTTTCTCTGTCTTTTCCTCTTACTCGCCTCCTCTTGGTCCCGGTTTAATGCAATTAAGTCGAGCGTTAAAATATCGTTCTTAATTCGCCGGCAGCACCTTTTGTTTCCTCTGTGGTTTAGCGCGAGCAGCTTGCGTTCGTTCCTCATTCCTGCCACTCTTTCTCTGTTTCATTCCCGTTGCCACGTTTTTCGGCTCTTTCCAGCTGCGTCTCCTTCTTCTTTCTCTTTTTTTTTCCCTTTTTCTTTCTTTTTTTTTCGTTTCTTCCCCCACCCTCAGAAGGAATCACACACGTCCAACCTGCGCGTGTACCACGTCGCGAGATAAAACTTCCCTTTTGACGTCTGTAATTATTTTTTCACTCGCCAAGCTGTTCCTTGATATCCTTCTTATTGAGCACTTAGGTGTTTCACTTGGTGTATTCGATGCGAGGAACGATTGTAGGGTTCTGCTTTATACGTTGAGTGAGGTGCTCCGTGCAGTGTGAATGTGTCAAGGATGTGTTGCTTCCTGGGAGTTTGGTCATTGGAGATTGATGAGCACTTTGAGTATCGAAAAATGGTATTATTGTACGGTAATTGGTAATTGGTCGGTTGTGGAGGTGTATACGTGTGTTTTAAAGGTAAAGTAAATAGGGCGCGATGAAGTAATTATGTCTTTAGTAATTACAGAGGGAGGTACTCCACAGCTATTTGAGCGACGAAATATGTTGCAGTGGTAGTATTTTGAGTAGCTTCTTTCTGTGTCATAACGTCATTTATACAAAAATGTGCTGAGTTTGTTCTAAACAAAAAATATTTCAATTTGTACAGTTCAATTGGAAAATTGTGTAATGTTATTCAAATATATATTTGTTCACAAGTAACGTTGCTACCATTTTAGCATTAATTATCGTAACTATTGTTTCACGTACAATTATTTTGTTAATAAGTAGCGAGCAACATCCAATATTTTTAGAAGGTTAAATTGGTTCATGACTATGCCTATGTAAGTCAAAATCACGATCACTGAAATTGAGTACTTTAAACTATACAATTGCCTAAAATATTTTGTTTGATATTTCTGAATCTAAACCCACATTGTTAAAAATATTTCTGTAGAAAATTAAATATTCCATGTTCACCTATATCGATGAGGTATGTCTCCTTCTAAGTAATTGCATTTTTACACGTTTAAAAATGATCGTTATTTCATTCGTACACGTGTTCTTAAAATAGGTTAATATTCTCGTATAAAGTTGTACCGAGAGGATTTTATTCCTCTGAAATGAAAATTAATTTTGTCTTGAGTTAATCACGAATATGTAATGGCGCTGTAATTTTTGAAAAGTTTGTACTTTATTATTAAATTCAATAGCAGATTATTAAATTGTATAATAGTTTTAATAGATTCTTAATAATTATTATAATCAATATATTTTTCAAAATCTTTGGAAATGTTCGTTATTCATTGATTAATTTAGGATTAATTTTATACCTATTTCAAATAATATAGTTGAATTATAAGCATGCTATTAACATTACATCTAGGAAACCAGTCAAATTAACTGGTTTCAGATTATTTTTGCAAATACTGAAGGTATGTAACTGTTTTGGGTAAAATTATTTTTGATTGATCATAATAAAAGACATAATATATGTGCTTCTTTTATCATATAACTTTAATTATTATTGTATATCTGTATCATATTTAAATACGGCCTAATACTTGTTAGTATTAATATTAATAATGTAGTATTGTATATTAGCGTTAGTATTGTTAGTAGTAATTGCATGTAATATCAAATATTCAAAATAATTCTTTTGGAAACAACTAATTAAGTGATACATACTCCACCAACTTTTAAAAGTAATGTCCTTTGCATACATAATTGAGCCGTTCACTGCACAAATCGATTAACTCCACTTTTTGAAAAATCTCAAATTTAAACGTCAAAGCACTTGGTATAGACATAACGTTTTATATTTGTAATAACTTTCCCTGATAATTAAAATTAACACCATTAAACGACAAAAATGTTTTGGTCACTGAGTAATAAATAATTTATTTCAGAGCTCACTTTGATCACTGTAACTCCGTACTCTAACGTAAATCGTTGCAATAATGCAACTCAAATGCACTAGCAAACCGTGAATGATAACAGTGAATTTTTTAGTGTCATCTTATCAGAATTTAAGTAAAATTTAGTAAAATTTAAATTTATAACTTTTCCACTTGCCAAATCGATTAATTCTCTCAGTAACATAAAAATGGTAAGATTACTAACGATTAGCTTTTGGCTATTTTTTCTTATAAATTTTATATACCGTTAAATGAAAGTTACATTTGCATTTATGCATTCTACAATATTTATTTCGATTTAAATTATGAAGGGAATTTTAAAAAACTATATACATTATTCCATTGCATTTCTCCAACTTTTGTTTTATGGAGTTAATCAATTTGTGCAGTGAATGGCTCAATTGTATCTTCTTCCAAATCGTAAATGAAGAATAAAAAGTAAGAAATATCAGTGATAATATTCCCAAATCAAGATATGAACCTACATATAGGGAAACAGAATTTCAATTTTTATTTTTTCAAACAGTAATAGATTTGATAATCTATATAAACTTGAACTTTACCCTCCTGTGTAAAAGCATCTCTCTATGATCATTATCGTCCTCTGTCACATCTTGACGACCCAAAAGATTTTCGCGAATCTTTACAGAAGAGCACAGAAGGAATGCACGCTGCTTCTCTTTCGTTTACACCTCTTTTTCAACCTCTTGTTACGTCCAAGCTTGTCCCTTTGATCCGGCTTATTCGGCCAGCGTATGTCATGGAGCTGACCAAAAATGTGACAAAGTTTTCGCGAACGTCCTGGCACGAATGCCAGCAGAGATTTTGTGGTCCCTTTGCTGCGCGTCGAACTCTGTTCTTCCTTTGCGCGTTTGACCACCCTCGTCCTTTTGACAATTACATGTCCGACAAGATTCTTGAATATTCATCAGGAATTTCGTGATTCGTGGAACTGCGTTTGAAGTATTCTTTGCCACTCTGTGGGAAAAACCATAGTGGGCTTAAAATTGAGGAAAAAGAACATTTCATGGGAAAAGAATACACATTGTTTTCGGAATATTAAGATTCACAGTTTAAATATAGCGTACATTCTAAAATCAATTTCGATAACTCTAGCAGTTCAATTTCCTGCTTTTTCTTGACAAAAATAATTCTATTTATTATAATATCGATGAATACAAAGCAAGGTAAGCAATACAAGCATTCCTTTGGATATTTGAATTACAGTTAGACTACTTTTATAATTACTAATACATATACAGAATGTTTAAAAAAGAATACAATATTTTAAGAGATCATAGTGTTCACCAAGAAATAATAAAATTCTCGATTTTTCATTGAAATGATTGACTTTAGGAATTTAGGATTAGGTATATCTTTTTGTCAGAGGAAGGATTGATTTTAGGATCTGATATTTTTAGCAGTTAATTAGACATTATTTACTCTTCTTGGTGAATACTTAAGCCTTTAAAATCATAAGCTCCTTCTTGTTACACTCTGTATACCATTTTTATTAGTTTCAAAATATCAATGTGTGCTTTTACTATTAGTGGTCTCACTTTTTAATTCTAATTATTACATGTTCGTTAAAATAGAAACTACGATTCTCCGGTCGCTCTAGAAATAAAGAAAGGGAGAATGTAATTGCGATTATTGGTCCTAGAAATGGAAGACTTTAGAGCTGATTGCTATACGAATGTAATGAATCTCTGGTCGTCTAAAGATTGACATTTCCACGTTACACGCGTTCGTAATATCCTCGACCCCGCTCCCCGTTGTTCCTTAATCTCTCCTCGCAGCGAAATTTAAGGCATTATACTACGGAAGAATCCCTTTGATGTCGCGCTTTACATACAATATTTACATACTATCGAGGGAAGACTTTAAACTTCTTGAAGATATTTTGGAGGCCCCGGAGTACTTTCCGCCGGGCTTGCTGCATTAAGAATTTAAGGAGGGGGAGACACGGTGGCATTTATTCATTCGGGCATTAATGAAAAGTTCCCGTGGCATTTAGTACAGAAGTAAACACCAAGGAAAGCTCATAAACGGTACAAGGGAATTTATCGATAACCCAACGATTTAGCCAGTCATCGGATATTTCCTATTTATTTTAATATTCTCGCCAATTATTTAAAGTACATATTGCTTCTTTAATTTAATGTATTTGATGCCAAGTCCAAAAATTTTAATGGCATACAATTTTTTTTGAAAGTTTGAAGTATAAAATTAATAATAACTAAATAATAATGATTACTCCAAAAGATTAAAAAGACTTTGGTTGATATTGTTCATTAAATTTGTGAAATGGTTATTACTTAATAAAATTGGTAGAAAGCAGTGGGTGTCATGTAAAAATTGAAAAATAATTTACAAGACAATATGTGCACTTGGAGGAACAAGTGGTGTCTAATCGTATATTCAAAATTCATTTTATTGCAAATATTTACAAGGGTTATACCTCTTACATACTTTCACCTACTGCAGTGTAACGCTATTCTCTATCCCTGGTGATAAATTTTGAAATAAGCGATAATCTAAATATCTATGAAATCTTACTATCTATAAATCATCGAGAATATTAATTTTGTTACAGTTTTTTATACCTCCTATCTTACACTTAGAAATTGTTATTCATTCAATCATCTAGACTAGGGTTCCTAACTTCTCAAGTATAGTTTTCCAGGGCGCCCTATACCGAATTCTTTAAATCATACGAAATATGAAAGGATTTAAGGGTTTACCAACCAATTTTATGAATCAGTCACGCTTATTTTATTTAATTAATTTTATTTTATAGATGTAGACAATTAGTTATATATACATATTGTAATGTGTATGTATTATATATAGAGCTTTGTGTGTGTGTACACACGAATGCAGAGCAATGTCCCATTATTCAAAAACCGTAGCAATCCAAATATCCGAATTTTACAATGTAAATAATACCAGGGTTACAGAAAGAACAAAAATGTCTGAAATATAGGTAATTCCTAATCTAGACAATTTTTTAACAAATAAATTCCTCAAAAATAAACAACGAAACTAAATAAATAATCATGAAACTAAAGCTGTAAAAATTCTCAAATTCTGCAACCCGCGATATTTATAGGAGTCAAATGACAAAATTAATCGAAAGCGTTGAAGAAGACATAAAACCACCATTCCACACGCACCTTAATACTACCCTTGGCAAATCTTCTACCAAACACGATAATACGAAATGATCTGATACTCCTGTAACCTTTCACTTGCGAAATGCTTCAAACGGATGCTTAAATCGCATTGACGAGAAATGAAAGCAAAAATAGAAGAAATAATTTAAACCTATATTTATTACCGAGGAGGAAAGAACGCAAGAATAAGTATAATAGAGTTAGACCAAACACTCTTTGCTAGGGGTAGTAGTCGCTCGAAATCGACGTACCAACGTACGATATTTCTTTCTTCCGAGTCGAATAATTCGCCAAGACGAAGCCTGATTCCAAAAACAACGAATCATCTCGCCTTTCCCGGCTCATAATTAACGTGCCCAATTACGAACAATCAAAGCTGCGCTAGAAGCAAATAACTCGACGCGGCGACAATGCGAAGAAAAATCTCAGCCCCTGTTTCTCGTGCAACCCCTTCACGGGGGTGGTTTTCGACGCTGCCGTCCCGGCAGCCACTTTCCGATGTTTTTTCAACGCGGTAAAGTAAGCATAAAAACAAACGTCACGACTTCAGCCGAGACGAGAGTGCACGCATGCAGACTCACGTGCGAGAGTCGGAAAAACGAGCGACAAAATGCCGGGGAGGAAAAACCGCGCGCACATTACTTTACACACTGTTCGTTTTCTCCGACTCAAGCAAAACTTGAAGTTGACGCGGAACAGCGAAGCGTTCGAGGAAAACCGGCTACCTGTCACTGGTTACAGGCACGACAATGACGACAGAGAGGCTGAAAGCTACTTCTGGTGCTGTCAAATGCGCGTTCAAACGAACGTTCACGTGCGTTTAGTGCGTTCCAGCGATACACCAATGACTACCACGGTTTTTGTATCAGCTGTTCCCTTTTTCTCCTTCACTTTTATCTCGAGTTTCTCCGCTGGAATTTTTATTCACCGGAATGCAGTATACGTGAACCACTTGTCCCTTCGTTTTTCTAATTATTCGAAGGTTATTTAATCTTTTCGCCTTCACTACTTTGGGTGACAGAGTTTACATGGTAATCAGGATAATCGGGTAGTTAGGATGTAAATGGTAAGCATTTCGATGGCAAAAGTTATCGGTGGGATTTAGAAAGTGAGTTATTTTATTTACATACGTAGTAATATTAAATTTCATATAGCATGAGCAGTGTGAATCACTGAAAGTTGAGTTTCGAAACTGCCATTTGGATTAAAAAGTGAGATTCTACTTACTTTTCGTACTAATTGCGATTTATTCGAGCACTGAATTCAATCTGACAATTTTTTAATCGACAGTTGATTGTATATTATAGTGTTGGTTATTATGAAAATGGCTTAAGTTGTGTGTATTCCGTTCCGAAATATTAAAAGATTCGAATATTTGGAAAAGTTAAAAATTTGGTTCTTACACAACTACAAACTTAATCTAATGGTTCTCTTGTTATTTTACCTCTTATTTTGCTAAAGCAACTTTTTACCATCACGAGGTATATAGATGCGATAAATAATAATTGGAAAATGTCCTTTCGACTTTTTACTTTCAACTCCCTTTTGTAATTACCTACGCATATAGAAACTCAATTAGTAGTGAACAAAACATTTAACATTCTGTGAGATGTTATATGAAATTTTCGATTTAATAAATTATTAAGTTCTGAAAACGGTATTCAATCATGAATTATTTTCACTGTAAACAATAATGATTAACTGTGTTATGCCCTCAGAATGTATTTATATTTCCCTGTATTTAATTACTGAACAGAGAAAGAATTTATATTTCATTTCAATTTTATTGTAAAAAATATCTCATATTTCTAATCTCATAATTAGCAAACACTTATAACAAAATATAATTAGAATACTTCGTATACTAATATAATTTCAGTAAATACATCCATTTTTATTCACATGTCTTAAATTTAACACTAGAATAACCGACCTATAATAATTAACTAAATATGTAATGAATAATAATGATTGTAATATATCGAATGCGAGTAACTGTACATAATTATAATTCTATTCGAATAAGACTCACTAATAATTCTGTCGAAAGCAGCTGTACGTTTTCAGAAATTTTTGCGTTAAATTATCCCAGCAAAGTCAGTCAATTTTTTAAACTTTTCCAATAATTATAAATAAATATCTCCTGTGTATTCCTTTAATTCAAAATTCTGGCGAAATATCGGCATACATACGAATGTAAATTTTAAAGCTCGAATCAGAGGCATGGTATGAATTAAACACCTTTGGGACAACCAGCATAAAGAACTTCGATATCGATTTTCTTTTTCCTTTAAACTTGGAATGGTTCATTTTTGCCCCGAACGCAATGGGCTCAATAATTTGCTCTCTCATTGCGTCTGTGATACTTTCGGGATTTGCCGTTACTTCGTAGCTGGCGTCTAAACGCACGAAAGCATAGTATTCGTTTTGTTTTCGCAGCCACGTATTCTCTTTTGTGATACGCGGCTTTCTGTATTACCATGAATTCGTACACGAGGGAACAAGGACTCGTTACGAGACAGACGGTTGTCCTTTGAGTTTTGCTCGCTTAGATTAATATTATATCAATGCTGTGTCAAAGAGAACACCTCTTCCCACCCTCTTTTTCACCCTCCCTATAACGAACGTGGACCCTTTCGCACGTTCGAGGCTCGCTTGAGTGGTCGAGCAACGAGTACCTCGTGAATAATTGACGCGCAAAGCGCGGACCTCGAATGCCGTTGAAAACTCTTCGGATTTCTTCGACAGAAGTCCAGTTTCGCTGATCGAACAGGTGAGAATGTCCAAAAATCAACCTTCCTGCGACAGAAATTTTATTAACTTCATTTTTCCATCGATAAAGTGAGAGATTGATTCGAAGGGACTGCAAAGCCCTCAGACTATTTCCTTTAGAATTTTGGACTATTTATTCCGAATTTACTATTTCACGGATTTATTTGATAGAAATTAAGGTCCTCATTTGACAAAATTGTGGATAAGAGAATTTTATGAATAAAATGAAGCTGGAATTCTGTGAATAGGTATGTCGACTGTAAAGTGGCACTATCTTATATTCTGTTCTCCTGAGTTCCATTAACACAAATTATTACATGGATGATTCTTTGCGACATGCAGATTAGATGGAATAGTATTTAAAAAGTAAAAATAGTGGAATATTATACATGGTTTCATTATTTTATTTATTTATGGCTTTCATTTTGAACAGACACGTGTGATTTATGGTCACTCGATATATAATTTATTTGTATGCTGCGAATGGTATAGAATTCGGTTTCCGAGTATTATTATTACTATTGAAATGCTAAATTCTAGAAGTTGATTGAAATGATCTATATCAAAATCGTTTTCCTTTCTCAGAACCGTAAATTATTTTAATTCATATTAACCTAAATACTGAAAAATAATTTACTAGTAATAAGTGTGTCAAAAGAATTAAATATTCGTAGGTTGGCAATAGTTTAATTAATCTTAACAGGACAATTTCATGCAAAGCAAAGTCCGCTTGTACTACTCGCATTGTGCGTAGTCCAATAATTATAGTCATGACAATATTTGCCAAAATGTAGCGAACATAATTCGAATGAAACATCAGTTATTGTTTATATTAATCTTAATGTAATATGTATATGTAATATGCAATATTATATTATACTATACAGTATAACAATGGTATATTAATATCACCTTATAAATAGCGCTTAACCACTATATTAATTTATTACTTCAATTTGCAATATTAGTTTCAGAACTCGTACTAATACCATTGTCATCGAGATATTAATTGCGTACGCTATCCCAAGATCTGCCCAGAAAATAGACTTCAGTGGCATTATTTTGTCACGGAAAATGAAACAAATACTCATAAAAGTGCCATTTTCGCGCTTATTTCAGCCAACTCCTCCTGCGGGAACAAATAATTTCTTTCACCTCGGTCGGCGATAAGAAGAAATCAAAAGTTCTTGAGAAATACTCGGTCAACAAACGTAAGGAAGCGGAAGGTCGAATCGATTCCAGCCGACTTGCCCGGTTCCCGAAGAGTGGCACCGGGACGAGGAGGAAGAAAAAAGCGGTCGGTTCCAGCTAGGCAAACGCGGCCAATAATCGCTGATAATTTATTAAGGGGGAAATGCTCGCGATCCGGCCTTCTGCCGGGCATCTGCGTTATTTAAGAAAATAAATATTTGATATCCCAAACAAAGGCTCGTCTACGGCGTCTCTCCTCTACCGGCAAGCAGGAAACGGATAGAAGAAGAGGCCGAACTTGGGGAGAGGGCTGGAAACCTGGAAGGAGAAGCAGCCACCGCGGCTAAAAAGTGTCGAGGGTGGGTCGAGAGTCTCGCACAGCCGACGCGGAGGGCTTCAAGGAGAGGGGGCGGCGACTCATTGGCCGTGAAATATGGGGTAAAAGGTTCGATAATTGATTACACAGATTTTTTATGCCGCAAGAAGCCTTAATTCTCGCCGCGCCACCCCTCGATAATTCCGCATCGGGAAAACCAGCCGACGAGCTCGGAATATCGAGTCCGATGTAAAACGATCTTCCGACCCTCCCAAGAATGTTCCAGTCTGTTGGGCTGCCGCTGCCACGAAAAAACTCAGCCTCTACTTAGCCATTCCGAGGAGAAGTGACGTAATCGTTGACAAAATCTGTTTCACTCGTTACGCTGGTTAACCACTGCGCGGGTAACGAACGTGTTTATCCGTCACGTGTCGTTACATTGGGCTGTCATCGTAATATGAAACTCTCGTTTCCTGGATCGAGTAATCCCACGGAAGGAAAGTAGAAATTTTAGTCGAGAAAATTAAATATCGAACAGGTGTTTCCGCGCTGAAGTTTTAGAATCTTAACACTTTACGGACCACTAGCGATTCAACAGCATAAGCACATCCGACCGGCCGCTCAGCCTCCCTGGCGCCCCCCATATAGAAATGAGGAGCTTACAAAGCAACACAACTGATACAACTGAGCAACGTACCTAAATACTAAATAACAAATTACTCTTCATATAATGATAATGACTGTTCATCGCCATGACAACCGATTAGTAGGCTATATAGGTCGGTAAGCGTCGGTGACAAAAAGCCGATTAATAGGCTATCGGTCGGTAAAGTGTTAAGAAGTGGGGTCAACCAGGACCTGAACACCATCTGGAAGGATATTTTATTTAGAATATTGTTTCTTTAATCTCAAGTAATTTGTGACATCACAATTCCCTAAATACTTGGTGATCTATGGTCTTTACAACTAGATCGAAGAATTATGGTAGAAAGAATAATTAATTTACTTTTACGCAAAAAATAAGAATTTGAGAAATTGAAAATTAAAGTGTGTTATACGTTCAGCTCATATACAGGTTGCTAACAGCTTCTACTGTAACTCGATTTAACATTTTTAATGTATATTTAAAATTCTCTGAGGTATAAATTATTTATATGCAATATCTATTGAATAAGAATAAGAATTTATCCAATATATAGTCACTTATAAATTTTATGTAATTCATACACATATCTAGTAGAAGGGGGGTTCAAAATTGTAATTTTTAAAGATCGTAAGAAATAGCTGGGAAATAATGTACTTATTTTTATATTATTGGTGAATTGTTAAATTTATTATACTTTAGAAATAATTTTCTTTATCATGGAGTGAGTTATTCCCGTATTGGGGTAAATTGTAATTCATAATAAAAATTCAAACGTATTTCTTTTAAAAAGAAGTAACCAGTCATAAACATTACCTTTGTATAATTCTTATTTACAACTATAACTTATTCATTAATTTAATATTTAAATAATATTTGAATGTTCTTAATCAGTATCGTGTAATATAAATATCTTTGTATTCAAAAAATGTATGACAGATAATAGTAATCGATGGTACCTAATACATATTTAAATAGACAAAATTTATGTATTTATATATATAGATATTTACAATTTAACTTTCAATCGATAAATGAAAAAAGAAGAAATAAATACATAATGCTGACTAATATTAAAATAGCCTTTAGAACCAAAGTTGAAAGAAATAAGTAATAAAAAATGTATATTATCAGCCTTTAATTAACTCGTATATATAGAAATAATAAATAACATCAAAGTTGAATAATTGATGAAACACTTGATGCTTTAATCCGAATTTAGAGATTTTTAAAGAATTATAAAGATCAAGTGGATTTTTATGGGGTAGTCAAAGTTGGCTACCCTAAAACAAGATATGGATGGAAAGTGAATTATAATTTCAAACAAGTCTACAATTAATAAGCATCAAAATTAATTTGAATATTTGAAGCATTATGTTTGATGTAGCGTTGAAAAGCACATTAATATTTATGAGATGAAGCCAATGCTCTAGTATATAACCTATCAAGGTTAAAGGAGGATATTTCTGCGGAACCAGGTTTGAAATAATAATGTCGACTATTTAAATGAATTATATTGAAGTAATGACCTACGTATTATACGTTCAAAAATATTTTATAGGCTATAAAATCACAAAACGTAAACACTTAAATACCTCTATATATAAAGAATGGAAATCAAAAAGACTGAAAGAGGCAAAAAGTAAAGTTTCGCGAAACATTAATTTTTGTCTGTCAAAATAAGATGTATTAATAGAATAGAATAAAAGTTATTGATTACATTTCAATTTCGGTGGTTCATTATTTCAAAGTTCTATTACCTAATAATAAAGTGACTTTTATATTTTAAGAAGGATTGTAAGTGCCTTATGTAATATTAAAAGAAGTATAAATTCTTAAGCATAAATTCTTGTCAAACGTGATTGTGAGGATGCACGTCATTGACATAATGAGCATAATTGAAATAACTGATCATGTGAAACATACATCCCACTAGATATTAAATATTAAAATCCGTATTAATACTTTGCATTCGAAAGGCAACTCTTAGTCATTAATAAATAAAATTGTAATAAAATTATAATTTTCAATACAGATTAAAGATCAGTGTTAAATTTAAATTTAATATAATGCATGGTTTCTTCTTATATTATTATAAAACGCATTACAAAACTTTGTTGTAATAAACCGTAGTTTTGCAACAGACCAATAGTGATTTTTGTATCTCGGGGACTTTCGCTATTGGGCAACCATCGAGAGGTCGTGCTTCGGATTTAGGTTTAAAAGGACTTTCTGTTTTCTGGAAAGGCTGTCTTAAACCTGGCACAGTACAGAGGACATTATTGTAACCCATAAGGACACGCACATTCTTTTATATCTGCATAAATGTATTTATACTTTTCATTAATAATAATCTTTACATATTTCGTTGCTATACAATTGTATACGGTTAATTCCCTACGCATTTTAATAAACGCTGCAATTTTATTCGAGAAATTAAAACAAATTTTACAACAGGAATGTTTCGAGTTGCTATTTTCCTGTAGCAAATAACCTTTCAGGGCAAGGGGTCAATTATTCCAATAACACTTCGCTTCCTATACTAAAAGACCATATTTCTTTTTTCTTTTGGGGGGAAAAATAGCACTTTCAACCTTCTTTATGCATCACATCTCTGCATCATTGCTTGCGAAAAGTGGAATATCCGCAACCTTCGACGTGAAGGAAATTTTACCTACACATTATCGACGCAGCTTACAATGATAAATAATCAAAGTACCTCGAAGGGGGTTGCAGAAGTTCTTCGGCCCGACACCCGTATCGATGCACAGTAGATAGGACGATGAATGGAACAATAAGCTGTAATGTTCAAACGACGAATGGAATTCATCCAAATTCTAATATTAATTTTTATTGAGAATCAAAGTTCACGGAATGTGAATGGACGGGGGTGTACGCTCGACAGACAGGCGTATTGATTAAAATATGGACCGAGTGCGAAGAATGCTTTGTTTCGTCGGGAAAAAATCATCACGACGTTAATTTAAAAATATTGAAGCAATGCAGAAGCGTAATAAAGACAGAGCAAACGAGAAACGGGAGAAAAGCAGGGTGGCTGGTCGATTTATATACTCGACCGTTGCACGTACGAGCGTTCGATGGGAAACGTCGCGTCGCCGATACCGATAGGTCTGGCTCCTTTGTTTTTCTACTAATTAAATTGGCCCGCTACCCTTTCGTTACCTCTCCCCTCCACCCTTCAACCCTTCGCCGCTGCGACCATCGTTTGAACTTTTTCTCCTCGCCGACGATTCGAAGGGTTTCACCATCGGTTTCGCGAGATGGACTAATTAATTACCGTGAAAGTGGCCCGTTCATCCGGCTACCCCCTCAAGGAGATTTAACTCTGCGGCCTGGCAGTTGATTTGCTGTTATACGTGTGATGGTTGTTTCTGTCCCCTTGATCGACCCGCGGATTTTCGCGTGTGTCGTACTGCAAATCAAAGGAAGAATTTGATGCCAATTTAGCCGAGAGTTCGGTCGCGATGGAAACGTTCGTTCCACGATTACGTTTGTGTTAATCTCTACCGATTTTGCGAGAAACCAATCGGAGGTGTGCAACGTGTTTGTACGAGGGAAAGTGTAAATTGTTCTGCGATTGATGCGTGTACGAGGAAAATTTATTTGAAAGGATTTTTTATTGGAGATCGTTGCAGCTTTGTTGGGAAAAGTCATTGACTTGCATGGCTTGATAGGTTTATACGATCTATTGCGATTTAGATTTCATTCTTTTAATTTTATTTCTTTCTTTTTTGTTAAATATTATTCTTTCAGTCCTTTTCTTTTGGTGCCTCAAAATTTTTACATAAACCTGCTACATATGGCTGACGACGTCGCGGAGAAAAATTGTTGATGAACATTAGTGTTCATCTAAATTTTATATTAATGACAAGTGGTTGGTAAAGTAACTCGAACGTCAATTCTTTTGCAAATTTGTAATTCATTAATATATTGTACGTCGACTGAATTTTACTTATTTGCGAAGAACGTGTATTTAAGGAAAATATATTAAAGGCTTGTTACATCTTCACGATATTATATATAGTTCCATATATCTAAAAAAATTTACTGTATTTTTACTGAATGCCAAAATTAATCCCAAATATGATGTGTAATATGATTAGATTTAGGTAATATAGGTATATGCATACAATTAAGATAGACATGTTACATCAAAAATGTTGGCATTTTCATAAACAAATTGTTTTTCCATAAGAGAGGAAATTTAGTTTGCTGGTCCTATAATTTAAATGTTAAGTAATGACATAAGGAAATTTTAATTCCTTGGAGACGAGAAGTTGCAAGTCAGAACATGATGACATGTAGAAACAGCAACAAAATTGAATGAAGGTTTTGAAACAAAGAAATGTCAACAACAATAGTGAAGATAATATTATAATTTTAGAATTACTTTTAATTGCCTTTCTAATGAGCAAGAATTATTAATTATAAATATTATGCTCTGCATATCACACTATTCTTTCGCAAACAATAGTATTTACCTGTCAAAATGTGTAATTTCCATACCTGTATTAGATACATACATCTATATCATGGATTTATAATATTGTTTTATTTATCTTGTTTCACGAGTTATCTCCTGTTTCTGAAAGACCCGTGTACCAGCGAACAAGATTGACTTGTAACTAAAAAGGTGGTACATCTGTGAGTTTTCTATTGAACAATTAAATATTTATAACAAATTATAATATACACAGGCCACAACAAGATTACAACGATCACTTTCACGCTTTTCATAACAAACTGACCCTCCTCGCAACATATTTGCTCTGACCTATAGCAATTGCACGCATTCTAGATCTTCCACTAGCACTTCCAAAACATATATATCTACATTCGTGCCATCACTCGACCTTACACACTCGCATTCACACTAATAGAACCAAATCCACAAGTCACCTAAGTGATATTTTTATAATTCACTAATGGTACAGACATGGTGTTCTATGACTGGACTAATAGGAAGATAACAGTTATGCCAATAAGGGAAGCGTTTTACTTTACTTCTGCCATGATGTTAGAATGGTAGGACTGGTGAGGATTCGGTCCTACAAGTTTCTCAGATGATTTCTTTTCAGCCACGCAGAGTATCAACATTCGTGTCGTTACTCGACCTCACACACTCGCATTCACACTAATTAAACCAAATCCATAATTATAACTCCAAGCTAGTAATTTGGCCATTTTGTAAATTTTATATATTTTCTGAGGACATGTAACGAAAAATTGTGTCATATTGTCCATCTGTTAGCTATAGAAGCTGTTGAATTATATAACATCAACTATATCTCTACAATTGATATTGTTCCTCATATTGTTCAGAGTTATCACAATTTTCCCAAGGTTGAAAAATACGTAGAGAGGGGATACCATTGAAATGTCAAAGAAATGAAAATTGATAGGTCTAAAGAAAGTAATACAACTAAGATCCAAACTTATCAATATGATTGTTATAATACCTCACTTATTCACTCAAGTCATCTACCACATAGTAGTCAAAGTCCTCATAGACGTTGTAAAATCAACAGTCTTTAGAGAACAGTGCATTTGATTGACAATAAAGCAGCTACAAATATCCTTCAGACGACTAAATTTGAAATACGACTATACTTGCAACTACCAAAAATATCACAATGTTCGTTAAAATATTATATAACCAAAAACGATCCTTTCCAGAAATTCACGTAATTTTCATACAAACAGCGATTAACTGTTACCATCTTCGTTCAGAGGAATGCAAGTCGTAGAAACATAAAAGCAGCAACTGAAGCATTCCTAAGTCATCCTACGATTCGTATTTCATTTGGAAAGAATTGCTCGAGACTCGCCCGGAGAAAATAGATTGTTAGCTATGAATAGAACATGAAGAATTGAAGGAACGAGGAATAAACGACTACGGCCTTCGTGCAATCCTACAATCGGCCCAATATTGTTTAGACAGCCGCGTACGTGTACGCATGTAGAGCATGAAGAAGAGAACGGAGACGAAAATTGATTCGATCGTCGTGATCGTGTATGGTCTATAAATAGTGGCACCGATGATGGAAGGCTTTAAACGAGATGATATGGCCTGTGATCGACCCAATCAATGCATCCACTAAATCATCGTCTAAACTGACGGCTGCGACACAGCTAGTTAATATATACTGGTGGTGGGCGACCGGAAGGGGCCACTCATCCAACGATTGTCGATGCGTGGCATCTTTATACGATCACGAATTGTGACGTACTACTTCTCGTTTCCGCGTATCATCAGAGATCACGCCACTGGAAGGTTCCTCTTCTTTTCCTTTTCATTTATTTTTTCATTTCTGTCGATGCTTAACCCTCTATGAACCGAATATATATTTTTCTTGACTATAAGAATTGTATGTAACATAAAATCAAGAAATATCAACCAATAAATTCAGTAATTTTGACAATTTTATTATAACAAATTCATATTGAAAGTTTTAATTAACAACGTTTGCACTATTGTGCCAAGATAATGTGCAATAGGTAGACAAGACAATTTTCCACGCCATCTTGTGGAAAAAGGTCATAGGGGGCCATAAAGGACCTAACTTATCATGATCGAATAACCGGTAAATGAAAAAGAATTAGAATTTTTAAAAATGGACCTACGGGAGGTATTTTAAAAATAATTATAAATATATCGAAAGAAAAATCGCGAACTGGAGTGATGAAGACGATAACGTTGAATGCAGTATTTAATAAAATACCCATACATTAGCATGTAACTCGAAAGTTGCACGGGTCCATAGAGGCTTAACACGTTCACTGCCACCAGTGATCGATGCTTGTCTGTTTTTCAAAAATTTGACCAACAGAAGTAAATTTAGAACATTGCGAAATGATGTTATTTTCTCTTTTATTCATCATATTGTTTAATAATTCATCCTATCCTAAGAATAATGGAAATTTTATTGCAGATTGAGCGCACCGTATACAAAGCGCATGGTAGTCAATGTGTTAGTCAGAAGCACGATTTTCCACGTGAGCATTTGTTACATAGCGTGTGTTAGAGTTGGACTTGAAAACAATGTGTCATCGGAACGAGTAATTTTCGTAGAAAGATTACCGAGAATTCAATGTTCTGCTGTTCTATGCAGATACGAGATCAATGGGATGTGTTCTTTATTTAATTCCATTAATTGCTTTAATCCCTGCTAGAATTTTCACGGCGTATATAACTCCCATTAAATGATTAGAGTTAACGGGAAATTAGATTTCCCGTCTTGTGCCGATATCGTATCCTGTTCCTCTGACCGAGCAGAATGGTGTCATTATTAATCGAATTTAATGAATTATGCTTCCTTTATTCAGATGAGATATCGATCGATTGGCTTTAAAGGTGTTTAAAGAAGATATTGTTCTTTTAATGGGGTTTGTATTATGAATATGTTTGGATCTGGGATAGTTAAATGCATGCACGATGTGATTTGTGACGTGTGGTGATTTGAAACGATTTATTTATTAAATTTTAATAGGTGTCGAAGAGTGACGTTTCCATACCATCAAAAGGAAATGCGATAAAGCGAAACGAAAAGGGTGCTACGCATGACTGCAACGTTACGCTAAGTGAATGCTTTGATACAAAAAAGAAAAAATAATCGGTGTCACGTTTCCTGTAATTAGAGTCATGTGCTTCGATACGGGAACGAATATTCAATTGTTTAAATTGGTAGGTGTCAAAAACTGACGAGTTAGGAAGCAGGAAGAATTGGCTTTTTTCTATCATTAGGTTGCGAGGTTATGATGACAATTGTTAAAATTAGAATTTTCTTAATTGTAATTTTAAAATGACATTTTGATTAAGATGTAGAAGCTGTTTCAAAGTAATATTGGAATATGAAGTAACGAATGAGCATAATTATTAAGAGTATAATTTTTTGTAAACATTCTGCGACAGGATTGATTATTAGAACACCGGTTTCTTGAATTTCTGAGTCGTCAAGATTTAATTGGTTATTGTAGATAATTAATAATTAATTATAAGGAATAGTCATAAGTACTGAACAGCGAAAGTCTAAGAGTGATGTGCTGTATCTTTGTCAAATATACTTTATCTTGTTTGTGAGTAAAAATTTTCTTCATCAATAAAAGAGTTGTTTATTCTATTCCAGAAAAATATTGTAAAATATCACATTAAATCTTGATCAAGAATATTTTGCATTTCTGTTTTCCATATTTGTGTTTAATGTGGTATGTAAGTTTTCCTTTGTTTGAAAATTCCTTTTAAATAATTATTAACTGTTATAATCTATTTCTCAAACTGGATTGTTACATAATTTGACCAAATAATTAATATTCCCTACTACTATTTATGAATAATTACATATCCTACAAATTTCACAATTTCGTGACATGCTTTTCATAATAAAGATTCTCAATTTTTATATTTTCTTCTTGTATCACACGATATATGTCATTTAACAAAATTTATGTAAATTTACTACTACAATTCAGTTTTAGAAAATAAAATTTTGTTACAGAATTTCGAGTAACTTGTTAATTAGGATCACACAATTAAACAGTTCACTAAATACAGTTTAACTTTTTCTGACTTCACTTGTCCCATTTCTTATTCCACTTCATTTCAATTTCATTTTAATAATTGCGATTTCCTTATTGCATTTAGCTTTGAAAACTGTATGATTAAGTCGTTAAAACTAACATGCTTCTTACTCATGCTTAACTTCTCGTTTACTTCTCGCTTGCTTTTGTTAATATTTAAGGTTTGTAATTCTTGCTTAATAAATTCTGTGATTTATACTTATCTTTGATATTCGATTGTATTTAATTGCCATATCACAACTTAATTCACATTTAATTTAATTAACCTTCAACGTATACACAAAAAGACATGAAAAGGTGAAATATTCTATGAAATACAACCTTGTTGACACTGAAATTAAATCAATTATTACGAATTTTCTATTTACAGTAAAATTTTGATAATCTGTCGTGCATAAAATTTCGGCAATACTATATTATTAGATGTCAGATTATTCGATTGCATCTGTAATATGATAATAGAAATAGAAATAAGAGTAAACAGTAGAGAATAATTTAGATAAAATCAAGAATAAGCTAATTATGGTTTTCAATAGGTACTGATTACGGTTTGTACAACAGGATCTCGTAATTGAAATCATACGCAGGATTATTAGAATTTAATGTTATAATTAATTAAAATTAATATACTATTTATTTTCCTAATTCTCACAGTATTGATTTTCTTCCTCCAGTACATTTTCTGCTCTATACAGATAATCAGATTAGATTGATAAATAATTTCTTACCTTCCGTACATCTAGTGAGGAAAAGTTCTTATACTTAGATATTCATAGAATTTTTATTTTCTCAGTTTCCTTATCTTATCTAGTGATATATATTGACATATCACGTTACAATTTTCTGATAGCTTCTAAAATTTTCATATTCACAAAGATCCAATGTAAAATACTATATATCTTTCGTACAGAGGAAAAATTAGACGAAACTTTGCGTTTTTCGCCACAGTCGCATAATTTATACTATTTTGGAAAATAAAATTTCTAAAATTTTTCTACGCACTTCAAACTCTTCGCTATATCTCAAGCAAATTCCGACAGACGAGTGCGTGACACATACGTCGCGATTCTCGCCTAGTTAACACGAATCGAATGGGGTTGGAGGACGTGGAACGAGGACTTAAGAGAAGCCAGAAGAATGGTAAATAGAAAGAAACTGTCTCGCCCTCGACGGAAGATGAGCAATCGTAAAATCCGGAACAGGCGGCCGAAGGGCGCCTAAAAGGATCCCGAGCAGCGATAGGGGCGGAGATGGCTTAATGCCACGGTGTCGAGCAATCGGGTATCGACTTTTCCATTAGCCACAAAAGTTGTGGTCACCGCAACGACGAAATTGGCTGTACCAAAAGGGACGTTTGCGCCAAGGTGACGTCGCCGAGCGTCGCAGAGGAAACGCTCGAACGACGAGGGTGGACACCGTCGGCGAAGACACCGGGTCGACGGACAGCGGAGGGTGACATTAATTCTCATAACATTTTACGAGGCGGTATCTGACCTGTGTGAAGTCTTTCCGACGGCCAGAAGCACGGTTTAGGAGTCATAACTTCCAATCACCTTAAGACATGCAGTCGTGGCCAATTCACGCAGCCTCTGGCTGACTGCTCTTCGTTCAACATTCAGCAACTTACTACAACCGTGTGGACGTCTTCTTCTCCCTCACCTTCTTCCCAACATCGAGTAGTTCTTTAAACTTTTCATATTTATACAACAGGTCCAAACATGGAGTGTTTGGAATTATTTGCATATTATTCAGCGTTGCAATAATTTCAGAATTATTATTTCTAAACTGAAAGATCAAGGGGTGGATATGGACTTTGGTCTTCTAGTGCTGAGGTAGATACTTATCTGTTATTATTAATACCTTGCTCTATGATTTAATCGTAGAATTTTACGCATTGGAGAAGTATTTTATTTGCACTAGTCAGTGTCCATCTATTTCGCTTGGAATAAGATTACAAAAGATTTAGAGTTTAAATAAATTTTTGTGTCAAAACGTGTTAACTATAATTTTATTTATATGACGTGGGTGGTTTGTTTTGTGTAATTTGACATGACAAATTTGTGGCAAACTAGAGTCTAGCGCAAGGGATTAATTATAATAATACATTTATTAATTGTTATTAACTTAGGTGAATTAGGAACCGAGGTGAAATTTGTTTCTTTAATTTTAGTATAAATATACTCGCTAGAAAAACAGCCATTATAGCAATTTATGCAGACTTTTGTCAAGCAATCTGTACACATAGAAGTTCCACGCTCCTTGCATAAGTATGATGTTATTCTCATTGATTATAATTACGCAAAATCAGTCGCAAAGTTATTTCGACTCCAGTAAAATTTGGATGCATAAACTATTCGCTTATTTAAACTGCAACAAATTATTTCAGGAGGATTTAGGTTTCGAGAGACCCAAAGCATTACGAATTTTTGGGGCCATTCAATCACTTGGTACTTACCTTAATTGCGAGGAATCGTACATTGAGAAAATATTTAATTTAATTAATACACATTCGTTCCATTCGCAATCAAATTGTAGGCATTTCTAGGATTTGGACAAATTTTATGTATGTTGAAACACGGTAAGAACTGTGCCAAGATAGATTCATCGTATAATAACATAAGGGGTTAAATCAATTACGTACGATATTTATCATTTTTTCGTCCCAATACAAAATTAAATTTGCGATGAATAGAGATTATCCCTTAAATTATTACTCAATATAAAATTCTCCTGTTGCATATACGGAATTTCCGATTGATAATATATTACCTTCATTTTTATAGTCTTACAGGTGCCCCTGTCTTACGGGGCCCAAGGCAATCTTCACCACCTATACGTAAATCCGTCACTGCAGTAGAGTATATACGTGTCAAAAGTAGAAAAAAACTGATGATTTATTAGATAGCAACGAGAATATATTATACTATATTATATAAAATTACGCTAAATTACAATGATGAAAAGTGATGATTTATTAGATGCGGATGCTAAGGGGAAATTCGATGACTTTTTTACGAAATCTAGTTATTAATTTAACAAATATTTCTAACGACTTTTTATTTTTATATAATGTTTCAACACGTGTAATGACGAATCCTCTATTAATAAAACGCAACATGTTCATATTCCTATACAGGGTGACGTATCGCACTTATGGCGATTGCACAAGTACAAAAATATTTTAGTCACGGATCAAGGAAGTAACATGACCACACCTTTCAAGAAAATAATTTCGAAAAATATTAACCCTTTGCAGAAGGGTAGAAAATCAAAGATTCTCTACTAAAAAAACTGACGATACTTTTTTGAGCAGTAAATAAAGAATTGTATAATAATAGAATTGTAGAATTATTTGACTTCGATACCTCGCACACTGTTACATTACATTAAATTTGATATATTAATTAATATCGATTTTCCAAATTTTATGAAATAGTGACTGAAGCTCACCTCTCGAGTGCAAAGGGTTAATACGAATTTAATTATTTAACTTACAGTATCAAATAGAGATATTAACACTAAGCATGCTGCGGTCTAAATGACCATTTACGAACTACAGTACTAGTAACTTTCATTTATATTACTATTACATGTAACTTTATGTGAGTCAAGTATATGTGTGTTTTTCAGTAACGGAAGTAAAGAAAGACAAATGATGGAACAAATAATAGACGCGAAGACGGGTTTATTCTTATGTATATCTGTTCTGAGTATCATTAGTAACGTATTAACAATATAGTATACATACAACAACATTAACAATACAAAAAAATTTATCATACATAAATAAACTATTAATTTTTGTTTCATTCTTTCCTTATTTTTATGTTAAGTTATATTGCAAATTTTATTGATTCTAATAAATAATTGATGCTTGAAAATAACGTTCTTTTATTATTTAACCTGCTGCAAAAGAATTACAATAATAACTTGTTAATTGCGCCTTGAAAAGTTAATCAACAGGGCTCGCACTAGCGAAAAGTATTCCGTCCACAGCGATCGTAAGTGTTAAGCACGCACAGTCCCTCTGAAGGGTCCCGCACTATAAGGGTTAATAAGATCCATTTTTCAATATCTCCTATTATTTTATCCCTCAAAGATTCTCTATCTCCTCATGCATCGGTCATCTGACCGACCATGACAGGATTAGTGTGGAATTGCGAATTAAAAGCAAATTTCAAATCTTTTCCTAGAAGATGATAAACGTAGATACATTTATATTTCTCGTCATCACTGTCAAAAAATATGTTTCACACCCACCCCTGAATATTTTCGCAAATTGAATAAGATCGGGAGACCGGTCGAAGTGACGCATGCCACGCAACTCGAGACTCGATATAATGGGCGACGGTCCGGCACAACAGTGATATTCCATGTCTGGTGATATTTCATTTCTATCGTCTCTAAACGTGAAATTCCGTCGACGCCGGCGGCAGCGTCGTTTAACCACGCGCCTCGGCGAAATATCGACCTCATTATCGGGACGTATCACCGGCAATGAAACGTAAGTCGCCAAACGCGCAGCGGATCCCGATGAAAAGACAGCCCACGGTAGACTGGGTGTTCATTACGGCCGGGCCGCTATAGGAATCCATTAATGCGTGAGACGTTGCTGGCGATGAAACCGAGCATAATGCGGCGGCACCTCGTATCTGCGAACGGCCACGAGCTATGGTAGGAGGCGGGAGGAACGAGGGTTCGGTGGAACGTGCCTCGTTAAGGGAAACACAGGACACAGGGTGTAAGGGTGGCCCGAGGCAGGGGGTGTTCGTCGTCGTTAAACCGTAGCAGGAATATCGCCGTTCAATTTCGCTCCTCGCGCTTGAAAAAAAAGAGAGAAAAGGAAACGCTACCCACCGCTTGCCGTATCGGCCGACCGGAGTTCTTTTTGATCTCGCTAAAGAATTCATTAAGTTTTGCGGCCGCGGTTAGGTATTAATACGCGGGGGGTGGAAAATGCGCCGCGCGTTTTATGCTCACCCGAGCACGAGCCTGGCTGCTGGAGAGGCAGGTGGATCTCTTTTCTCCGCCTACTCTCCCTTTGTCTGCGCCACTCTCCTTTGTCCTCCACTTCCACGATTGTCTATCGATGACTCTTTGATATTTCCAGATTTCTCACTTCTCACGCGCACGCGATGTTCCAATTTTTACGCCCCCTCATTCCTGCCTCGCCTTCCTCGCTGTCCTCTTTTCGCAGCCGTCTCCGATGCTCACGAGTATGGGCATGTACGTAACTGTAGTGACCTTTTGGTTACTTAGCTTTACGGAACTCGATATGAAGGTAGAGTACGAAGTGACCTGCTTGGAAATTAGTTCTAAGTCGATTTGTGAGATCTATATGGGTTACTGTAATTTTGGAAACAGGGAATTGAGAATTTGCAAGACCAATTACACGGAATGTCTAAGTCTTAAAACTTGACTTTGCAACGGATGCCTGATTTATAGATCTTGGGAACAGGATTTCTTACTCTCTTTATTTGTTAATAATTGTAAGAATTATGTGAAAGAAAATAAAACTAGAACTAACTTAGAACTAAAGGAATATATATTTTATATAAACTGATGTGGCGACGAGGCCTGGCAAGGAATTGAACTGTCGCGTTCCTATCACCGATAAAAGGGAGGAAGATTAAAACAAATACCGGTGTAGATTCCCGCCAGACTGATCCGGCCCAGGCTACACACTCATCGGCATCGCAATTCAACAATAATAACATAGAGTTTCAAAATGCATGAATGACTGAGAATAAATGTAACCCTACAATATGGACATATTCAATCTATTAACAAACAAGGAGAGTGCAAGTCCTTCGAGTAACCGATTTAGATGAAACTTTAAAGGTTTGTAGAAATCATTATGTAGTTTAAGAAAATATACCATTATAGCGGCAACTACTTAACAGTTTTTGAAATATTTACGATTAAAGTTCTATTACTTCTCTAATTATGCATTTATTTTCAGCAATTTCCAAGTAAAGTTGTGGCCTAGAAACCATAGTTCAAAATTTTTATGCCGAAAGACCGTAGTTCGATTCCCGTCTCCATAGTTTGGTAGTTTTTCAATCTATTTTTATATTTTGTGTTAATTTTTCATCTGTGAAAACATTGTAAATAAAATTTCTTAATAAAAAAATTTATTTTTTACTCTTTCTCATGCAAGTATATATTTATTACAAAATAATAAGAATTTTATGCAAGAAAAATACTTTTCTACACTAATCTTATTTACTACAGAAAATACAAAACCTACCTCATGTAAGTATTAATTATTAAATTAAACATTGTATAAGAATGTTGCCTATAATTGCACCTTTGCTGTGCAGCTACAAATGTCCAAAAATTAATTACAGAGACTTGGAAGGTTATTAATTTTCTACTACCGAATAAATACAAATTTTACCGCCTGCAATCAGCGCCATCTATGATTTAGGATCAAAAATCAAGAAAGTAATAGGAATATAGAATAGGCAAGGAGGTCGTCGAAGAGCTAGTCACGTGGTAGCCAAGGACAGAGAGGGGATAGAAAAGGATAGAATGGCTCCGGCAGTGAAAAATTATTAATTACTCAATTTCCGTAAACAATTTGTGAACTTTTATAATTTCAATGCAAAGCTGGAACTTCAAGCAACATTCCTATATAAGTTTCGTAAAGAATTTAGCTATGAATTCTTAGTTATTAACTATTGTTTGATGACATCCATTATTTTGCAACGACGTCCATCACGACCTTCCGTGAAAATATTTAATACTAAACGAAAATAGAAGCAAAATGTGATCAAAAGTTATATGAGAAAATTCGCAAGAACATTGTTTTCATAATCAGTGCATAAAGCTTCATAAATTAATTGCGTAAACGATAGTAATTAATGAAAAACCAATGGCGCCTTCAATTCATGACGCCAACAATTCAAACACTGCGTAGAAAAATCATTAATAATTAATTAAATAGGGACAAATTTAAATCGGCAAATATATTGGAAAGTTCTTCGTGGATCCACCTTTACGATGCACCTATAAAAGTATATAAAGTAATCACAGATATTGAGTAATTAGTGAATTTTCCACTGCGGAATTGGTTTATTAGGAAGTATCAGGAGCACATAACCAGAGTTAGTAACCTATACAAAGAAAATCAGTGACATCTAGGATATTGAACTCGAAGCTCGGATTAGGTGGAATGGACAGATTGTGCTTGAAGATCGCCTGGTTTCGTGGTGAATGAAATAAATAAAACAATAAAAAGGCGTAAATAACTAACACACATCCTTTGCCTTCTTTTTATTCACTTAAGAACTCCATAATATTTTACACATTCTTTAATAAATTCAGCTCAACCATTGGTTCTCATTACCCAATCAGCATTCATTTCCTTACCTGGCAGACGACAAATACGCAAAAGTACGCTTTTACAACACAAGTATAAAAGTTCATAAATTGATCACAGAAATTAAGTGATTTGTTAATTTTTGTCTAAGTGAGCAGGAGAGTGCACAGGAAATGAGAAGACATTGCAAACAAATGCCAGAAGCATTATTGTATCCATGCAGATGTGCCTGCATCACGCAAAAAAATGTAAGTATTTGAAATAACATAACCTTTAGTTGTAATTAAATAGTGTAAGTTATGAGCCATTGTTTTTCCACCTTTCATTAGTGATAGCACAGCTTGATTATGAAAAGACAATATTCTGTTAAAATAATCTGGCACGTGCAACAGTAGAAAAATATTGGACTCGTGGAATACCACCAGCATGGAGCAATGAGATGCCAAGAATTATATTTTATAGCAAGAAAAAATTGAAGCAGCAATACAAATATGTTATGATATGTCTATTGGATTCTAGGTTGTCTAACGATATAACAAACAAGATTGAAATCTTTGATGGTCAAATAAACATTCAAAAAATGGAGATGGCATAGGCACACAAAAAGGAATGAAATTAATTTAGTGGTTCCAATGAAAGCAGTGAGAAGAGGAAATATATATTATATCGAATAAAGAAACAAGAAAGGGGTAGCATATGTATCCACAAAGAAGGATGTGAGACATCGACATGCGAATATAAGTATCATTCAAGAGATGGAGAGTGAGCACTTGGTAATAGTTATAAAAGTTGAAGATAAATTGAATATAGAGTGTATTTGTTGCATTAAGGCACAAATGTTTAGAAACATATGTTGGAACTTGGAAACTATAAAAGCAGGAGGAATAATGGGGCTGTGGTACATGGAATTGATTGAGCCAGTAAAGCTAACGTTAAAAGGAGGTAAAAGGTACGTCTTACCTGCTGATGATTATTTGAGAAAAGAACCATGTGATTGATTGATTTCTAAATGACTAAAAATTGAATATGAAATATTATTGACGAAGGATTTTTTTTATTATAGGAGACTTACAAACATGAGTTATATTTATATACAAGTGCCACCCACTACAGGTAAAGTAAGTATTAGTTAATAATATTTCAATGGATTGTATATCTGTGTTTAAAAATTTAACCGATATACAATATTTACTTTCTAAATTTCTATATTAAGATATCAAATAATTTCTAATTTGAATTACAATAATAAATAATAAATTTTAATAAATTTGATTTTATAAGTATTTTACATTAATGAAACTAATATATTTCTTATAATTAGGTTATAATGAAGACAACTGTTGGTGATATTGAGTTAGAATTATGGGCAAAAGAAACTCCAAAGGCATGTAGAAATTTTATACAATTATGTATCGATGGTTATTGGGATGACACTATATTTCATAACACAATGTGGAATCCCACAGGTACAGGAGAATGTGGTAAAATATGTGGAAAACCATTTAAAGTGATATTATATTTAAAAATAAAATGAATTCCTTTTTTATTCAAAAATATTTATTGGATGTATGTGTTTTAGGACGATTTTCATACAAGATTACGTTCCTGTAGTCGAGGTTTAATTGCTATGGATAATGCAGGAGAAGATGGCAATGGTTCCCAATTCTTCTTTACTCTTGGTTCTACATTAGATTTGCAGAATAAACATACAATCTTTGGTCAGGTTACTGAAGAAACTATGTATAATATGCTTAAACTTAAAGAAGCACTTGCAGATGAGGTAAATATAATGTTTGCAAGAATATATATCATGAATTGTTATAAATATAATATAATCCTATTTTTAGTAGAATGATAGACCACTTCATCCTCCAAAAATGAGAAAAACTGAAATATTGAATAATCCATTTTCTGATATTATACCAAGAATAATAGTGAAGAAAAGTGAAGGAGTAAAGGACAGTTCATAAACTAAAACAGCAGCAGTAAAGTAAAAATCATATATGTTTGCAGAAATTAGCCCTGACAGTATTGTTCTTTGCAATGAAAAATTTTGTTATAGAGATTTCAATCTTCTATCATTTGGTGAAGAAGCAGATGAGGACGAAGAAGAATCTACGATATTAAATAAAAAGTTTAGTGGTAAGGGCAAATCAGCTCATGATCATTTAACTGATCCAAAATTAAGCTCACAACCAGTGTTTGAATCGCTTGGACGAGCAAATAAAAAAAGGAAGGAAGACCATAGTGGCGATTAGGAAAGTGACGACGAAGTAAAAACTCTAAAAGAATCAGAAGTTCTAAGGAAAGAAAGTTAGCTTATTGTATACATTATAACTATGTTATAGAAAGTAAGAATTTTTATTGACTGTCTTATATTTATATCTTCAGAGCAATGAAGGAAAGGATAAAAAGTAAATTGAGAGTTACAGAAAAAGAGCCGAGGAATTATGTCGTTAATAATTAACGTGTACATGTGAAACTTTCAAAGTGAATAAAATATACCTAAGCATATAGCCATCGTAGTCATCACTCGCCTTCATGTACATCTGCAATTAATTCCTTAACTTTCATAATTATATCTTAAAGGCACAGCCTTAACGAGCATTCTAATGCAATTCTGGATATGAATTCCTTGCTATTTAATTCATTATTGGTGATTATTGCATAGGGTGTATGAACCATTGCCGAAGATACTAGTGGTTTGTCTTTCCATTAGCGTAATGGAATAATTAATAATTCTAGTTCACGAATTTATTATAGACATTCGGTATTTTTCGTAACAGAAATATATTTATAATTGCTTTATTGATATTATTAAATATAAGAGACATCGTTTGATATTCTGGATCGATGCTTTATCACATAGCTATTTCAAAGATGCAACATTTTCCCGCTACAAGAATATCTAGCGTATCCGGCTGCAGCAAACTTCCAGTTAGCGGCAAGCGGGCATACCGGTAACAAATGGTGGAATATTCCCAAGCGACAAAGTGAAACATTAAATCTCAAAACTTTTCGTGAAGTAGTGATATCTCTGATTGACTTTCAATTACTTTACGAAGTTCAAGATTACTAATTGTAAACATTTCTTTGGTGGTAATACATGTCACGTGAAAGAAAGTGATGTTACATAGTGTAAATTATATAACGACACATGTGGGAAATGAAGTAGTGTGAGTGCGGATCGTGTAATACTAACACATAGTCCCCAATCGTCGACTGTAGAAGATTCTAGATCTTGATTGTCCAGTAATATATTTGAATATTTTTACTCTGAATAGGCAGCTTGTTAACGGTTTTTCCAACTTTTCGTCAAACTGGACGTTAAATTGCGAAGTAGCTACATATTGTTGCTTATACATTCTAAACTTCGATTATCGATTAAGATATTTCATTACTCCTGCATACAACAGATTGTTCTCCAACCAGTAGGGCATTAGTTTACGATTGAAGGTGCATATATGAAACAAAGTGAGGGAAAAGCAAGTGTCCGTGAAATCGTTCTACACAGTTTACATTTCTTGCCTATATTTCTGAAATTAGGCTTTTCGGTTAGACTTTTTTCGCTATAACAGCGTAGAGTGAATTCTTCCTTAACGGGATTGGATATTTTTTTTCGGTTTCGAGGGTCCAGTTTCGAAGAATAGTGAGGAAGGTGCCTGTGGCTGTGCTACGTAATAGACGCTCTTGCGTCCTATTTCCGAAATTAGGCTTTTTGTTTTGATTTGTTCTATACATCTACGTAGAGGTTATTCTTCCTTAACGGGATTGATTATTTTTTTTCGGTTTCGAGCGTGCGTTTTCGAAAAATAGTGCCGAAAGTGCATGTGGCTGTCAGATTGTGCTGCGTAATAAACTTTTTTGGCTTCTGTTTTCGAAATTAGGCTTTTGGATTACGTTTGTTCGGTATAACATCTTAGAGTACGTTCAAGACAATATTCTGTTGAAATAAACGGTTATGTGCAACATTAGAAAAATACTGGAATCATATTATATCACCAACTTAGTGTCATTAAGTGCCAAAAATTATATTTTATAGCGACAAAAAATTGTTTCAGCAATACAAATATGTATTGTATTCTAGGTCAGCTAATGACATAACCTACAAGATAGAAATCTTTGTTGGTCAAATGAAGATTCAGGAAATGAATATGGCTTACGCAGACCAAAAGAAATGAAATTACTATAGGTGATGGCCTCTTATAACTACTAAATATAGAGAATACAGTGAAATTGAAAGGTATGTTGTATGCCTGATCTAAATAAATATTCATATTAGTGGCGAAGGTAAATGATCATTGCAAATGTATTAAATTTCAGAATGATGGGGCTGAGGTATATAAGAAAGAGAGAGTGGTTTGAATGAGAACATTGAGAAGAAGATACAGATATTATGTCGAATCAAGGAACAGGAAAGGGGCAGCATATGTATCAACAGAGAAGTATGTGTGGCATGGATATGCAAATATAAGGATCAGTGAAGAGATGGAGAATGAGCACTTGACAATGGGTATAAAAGTTAAAAATAAATTGAATATAGAGTGTAAATGTTGCATTAAGGCAAAAATGTGTTGAAATATCTATAGGAACTTGGAAGCTATAGAAGCAGGAGGAATAATGGGGCTGTGGTACAAGGAATTGATTGAGCCAATAAAGCTAACGTTAAAAGGAGGTAAAAGGTAAGTCTTACCTGCTGATGATTATTCAAAAAAAGAACCAATTGGTTTACTGATTTATAAATGACTAAGGTTTTAATATGGAATATTATTGATGAAGGATTTTTTTTTATTATAGGAGACTTACAAACAAGAGTAATATTTATATGTCAGAGCCAGCCAGTAAGGGTAAGGTAATAAGTATCATTTAATAATATTTCTATAGATTGTATATCTGTTTTTAAAAATTTAATACATATACAATACTTACTTTCTAAATTTCTATAACAATATATCAAATAATTTCTAATTTGAATTACAATAATAAGTAATAAATTTTAATAAATTTGATTTTAAGAGTCTGTTACATTAATAAAACTAATATATTTGTTATAACTAGGTTGTAATGAAAACAACTGTCGGTGATCTTGAGTTAGCATTATGGGTAAAAGAAACTCTAAATGCATGTAGAAATTTCATACAATCATGTATGGAAGGTTATTAGGATGGCACTATTTCATAGCATTATCAAAGGATTCACAACAGAAAGTGGAGATCCCGCAAGTATAGGAGAAGCTGGTAAAATATATGGAGAACCATTTAAAGTGACACTATATTTAAAATTAAAATTAATTCCTTTTTTATTCAAAAATATTTATTGGATATATGTGTTTTATGACGATTTTCGTACAGGATTCCTGTAGTCCAGGTTTAATTGCTATGGCTAATGCTGGAGAAGATGGCAATGGTTCCCAGTTCTTCTTTACTCTTGGTTCTACATTAGATTTGCAGAATAAATATACCATCTTTGGTAAGGTTACTGGAGAAACTATATATAACATGCTTAAACGTAAAGAAGCACTTGCGGATGAGGTAAATACAATGTGTATAAGAAAATATATCAAGAATTAATATGAATATAATTTAATCCTATTTTTAGTAGAATGATAGACCACTTCATCCTCCAAAAATGAGAAAAACTGAAATATTGAATAATCCATTTTCGGATATTATACCAAGAATAATAGTACAGGAAAGTGAAGAAGTAAAGGACAGTTTAGAAACTAAAACAGCAGGAGTAAAGTAAAAATCATATACGTTTGCAGAATTTAGCCCTGATAGTATTATTCTTTGCAATGAAACATTTTGTTACAGGGATTTCAATCTTTTATCATTTGATGAAGAAGCAAAGGAAGATGAAGAAGAATCTGTGATATTAAATAAAAAGTTTAGTGGTGAGGATAAATCAGCTCATGATCATTTAAGTGGTTCAAAATTAAGCTCACAACCAGCTGTTGAACCACCTGGATTTGCAAATAAAAAAAGAAAGGAAGACCATAGTAGCGATTAGGAAATTGAGGACGAAGTAAAAACTTAAGAAGAATTAGAAGTTATGAAGAAAGAGAGTTAGTTTATTGTTTACATTATAAGCATGCTACAGAAAGTAGGAATTTTTATTAACTGTCTTATGTTTATATTTTCAGAGCAATGATGACAAGGATAAGAAATAAATCGAGAGATACAAAAAAGAAACCAAAGAAAGTAGAAAGTTATAAAATAGATTATGTTGAAGATGATAAAGATGTAAAGGAAAATAAACAGGGAATAAAGAACTTATGAGGTTTAGCACGAGAGAAAGCCGAGGAAATGCACAATAAAGAATAGATGCAAGATAATACAATATTTAGACTTAATAGGATAACTTACATATTTGAATAGAATCATTTGCAGTAGTGTGTATACGTCTATAAATATTGTTAAAAATATATATGGTCATTATAATGATAATTATTACGTGATATGTATTACGAATCATCTTTTTCTCGCAACGGTCTGTGATACGGACGTCTACTCAGATTCTAATGTCAATAAGTCATTGCTTAGTATTCTATATAATTCTTAACAATTAATGTTTATATGTGAAGCTTTCAAATTTAATAAAAAGGTCTTTAGCATATAACCATTGCAGTTTCACTTTCTTTTTACCAAGATCAAAATCACGCATCTTCATATGTGAATTCATGTTCGTCGGGCTATTAAGAGAGTAAAGAGAAAGAAAAAGAATTTGTTCTACTTATTTATGTCCTTTTATCATTTTGTTTCTCCCGCCCAACGCGTCACGTGGTTTATGATTGTATAATTCCGATCAGCGCCATCTATTATTTGGCTCCAAATGCTCTAAAAGTGATAGGAATATAGGATAGGCAAGGAGGTCGATTAAGACTTGGTCACGTGATAGAAAATGACGGAGAGGGGATAGAAAAGGATAGAATGGCTCCAGCAGTGAGAAATTATTAATTACTCAATTTCTGTAAACAATTTGTGAACTTTTATAATTTCCTTGCAAGGCTGGAACTTTAGGCTACATTCTTAAATAATTTTCGTAAAGAATTTAATTCTAAATTGTTAGTTAGTAATTTTTGTTTGATGGCGTCTATGATTTCGTAACGACGACCATCACGATCTTCCGTGAAAATATTTAATACCAAACGAAACTAGAAGCAAAATGTGATCAAAAGTTATATGAGAAGATTCGCAAAAACATTGTCTTTCTAACGAGTGCATAAAGTTTCACAAATTAATTGCGTAAAGGATAGTAATTAATTAAAAACCAATGGCGGTTTCGACAACAATTCAAACACTGCGCAGAATAATTATTAATAAAAATTAATTAGGGAGAATTTTATATCGAAAGATATATTGGAATGTTCTTGAAGGATCTGTCTTTACGCTGCAATTACAAAAGTTCATAAATTAATCACAGATTTCGAGTAATTAGTGAATTTTCCTCTGCCGATTAGATTTATTAAAGCACCTATGATTTTAGAGTCGAAGCTCGTGTTCCGCAAAAAGAACATAGATGGCTCTGATGTCAGTTTACTAACTCTGGTTATGTCCTTCAGATATATTTTAATATATTTTAATAAATCAAATCATAATGTTCTCTACATTCTTTAATAAATTCAGCCAAAACAGCGGTTTTAATAAGACAATCATCATTAATTTCTTTATCTGACAGACGACGAATATGCAAAGGTACGCCTTCACAACGCGTGAAATAAAATAAAAATTATACAACATAAACATAAAATTTCATAAATTAATCATAGAAATTGAGTGATTTGTTAATTTTTTTCCAAGTGAACAGGAGAATGCATAGGAAATGAGAAAAAATTGCAACCAAACACCGGAAGCATTGTTGTGCCCATGCAGTTGTGCCTGCATCACGAAAATCATGTATTTGTATTAACATAACCTTCAGATGTGATTGAATAGTGTAAGTTATGAACCATTGTTCTTCCACCTTTCAATAGTTATAGCACAGCTTGGTTGTGAAAAGACTATATTCTGTTGAAATAAACAGGCACATGCAACAGAAATAGAAAAATATTGGACTCATGGGATATCATTAGCGTAGATGCCAAGAATTACACTTTATAGCGAGAAAAGATTGAGGCAGCAATACAAACATGTAAAGTATGATACGTCTATTGAATTCTAGGTCGGCTAACCACATGACATGCAAGATAGAAATCTTTGATGGTCAAATAAAGGTTCAGAAAATGGAGATGGTTCAGGCAGACACAGGGGAATACAATTAATTTAGATGGCCTCTTACAACAGCTAGATATAGAGAATACAGTGAGATTGAAAGGTATGTTGTATGCCTGATCTAAATAAATATTCATATTAGTGGCCAAGGTAAATGATCATCGCCAATGTGTTAAATTTCAGAATGATGGAGCTGAGGTATCTAAGAAAGAGAGAGTGGTTCGAATGAGAGCAGTGAGAAGAAGATACAGATATTATGTCGAATCAAGGAACAGGAAAGGGGCAGCATATATATCAACAGAGAAGGATGTGTGGCATGGATATGCAAATATAAGGATCAGTGAAGAGATGGAGAATGAACGCTTGGTAATAGTTATAAAAATTAAAAATAAATTGAATATAGAGTGTAAATGTTGCATTAAGGCAAAAATGTGTTGAAATATCTATAGGAACTTGGAAACTATAAAAGTAGCAAGAATAATGGTACTGTGGCATATCATGGACTTTATTAAACCAATGTCAAAAGGGAGTAAAAGGTACGTCTTACCTGCTGATGATTATTCGAGAAAAGAATCATTTGGTTGACTGATCTTCAAATAACTAAAGCCTTAATATAAAATATTATTGACAAAGGATTTGTTCTATTACAGGAGACTTATACACATGAGTAATATTTATATACAAGGGCCACCCACTATGGCTAAAGTAAGTATTAGTTAATAATATTTCAATGGATTGTATATCTGTTTTTAAAAATTTACCCGATATACAATATTTACTTTCTAAATTTCTATATTAAGATATCAAATAATTTCTAATTTGAATTACAATAATAAATAATAAATTTTAATGAATTTGATTTTAAAAGTCTGTCACATTAATAAAACTAATATATTTGTTATAACTAGGTTGTAATGAAAACAACTGTCGGTGATGTTGAGTTAGCATTATGGATAAAAGAAGCTCTAAAGGCATGTAGAAATTTCATACAATCATGTATGGAAGGTTATTGGGATGACACTATTTCATAGTATTATCAATGGATTCACAACACAAAGTGGAGATCCCGCAAGTATAGGAGAAGCTGGTAAAATATATGGAGAACCATTGAAAGTGAGACTATATTTAAAAATAAAATGAATTCCTCGTTTATTCAAAAATAATTATTGTATATATGTGTTTTAGGACAAATTTCATACAAGGTTGCACTTTTGTCGACAAGATTTAATTGTTATGGCTAATGCTGGAAAAGATGACAAAGGTTTCCAATTCTTCTTTGCTCTTAGTTCTACACCAGATTTGCATAATAAACGTGCAATTTTTGGTAAAGTTACTGGAGAAACTCTGTATAACATGCTGAAACTCGACGAAGCACTTGTAGATGAGGTAAATATAATGTTTGCAAGAATATATATCATGAATTGATATAAATATAATATAATCCTATATTTTGTAGAATCATAGACCACTTCATCCTCCAAAAATGAGAAAAACTGAAATATTGAATAATCCATTTTCTGATATTATACCAAAAATAATAGTACAGGAAAGTGAAGAAGTAAAGGACAGTTTAGAAACTAAAACAGCAGGAGTAAAGTAAAAATCATATACGTTTGCAGAATTTAGCCCTGATAGTATTATTCTTTGCAATGAAACATTTTGTTACAGGGATTTCAATCTTTTATCATTTGATGAAGAAGCAAAGGAAGATGAAGAAGAATCTGTGATATTAAATAAAAAGTTTAGTGGTGAGGATAAATCAGCTCATGATCATTTAAGTGGTTCAAAATTAAGCTCACAACCAGCTGTTGAACGACCTGGATTTGCAAATAAAAAAGAAAGGAAGACCGCAGTAGTGATTAGGAAAGTGTCGACGAAGTAAAAGCTCAAGGAGAATTAAAAGTTATAAAAAAAGAGGAGGAGTTAGTTTATTGTTTATATTATAACTATGTTATAGAAAGTAGGATCTTTTATTTAATGCCTTATATTTATATAATTTGTGATATCCATTCGATGAGTCTTGTGGAGCTTACCTACCTGAATACCAATCCGTAAATGAAATTGTCATTAGTTTTTGAAAATTGTGAGATTATCTAAAAACGCAAGATTTTTGACTGAAATGAAGTATTATGTGAAAAGTATGAATGTTAGGGGGTTCATTGTTGTCTTAGGTAATAGTTTATTTATAGTTTAATATTATCTTCAGGTAATAGTTTGCCGTGCTTATCGATATCTACAATTATAATTATTTATGCTTCTGAATACGCAAATTGGTCTTCGAAGTTTAAAAGTAAGACTCCAAGCGCACTTTCTACGGATATTCTTGCATTTTTAGAGAAAGTTCTTTATCTGATACGAATTTGTTATACTGTAGTGTATTCTGTAAGCTTTTGTGAAGAATACCATGGACATATCATTTAAATTCTTCGTATGGAAGTGCAAATGCAGTTATAATTTATAAAAAATGTATAAATTATGAAATTTATCATTAATGACAAATTGAAATTGTTATTAACAAATAGCACAAAGCATAAAAATACTTCACATAAGTGCATCACGGAAATTTATATTCTAAAAGCATAAATAAAATTTATAAATTATAATACTTATCGTTAATATCAAGTCAATATTGTTAATAACAAATTGTTCACAACGTAAATTTATAATGTAAGTGAAAAAATTAAGGAATTACTGGTTATTTCTTGAACTTGGAACGAACTTGCGTCAAAATGTAACTATAATTTGCAAAAAGTTTTTAAATTATTAGACTGATTGTTTATAACAAATTGATTTTGTTAATAACAAATTGTTTGCAACATACATTTATAATAACAATGAAAAAATTAATAAATTATTGGCTTCTATAGCGGAAAATTAATAATTAATAAAATCGGTAAAGTTCGGAAATTTCCATGTAAGTTCGGCTGATCGGAGGCTATATAAGGGGCGGCGCGACGGAGCAAAATTCATTTGTCGCTTTGACTTCGGAAGTGTAACATAAAAATTTTCGTTGTGTGCGAGGTGTAGGGATTCGAAGTGAGGTTGGGGATAGCCACCCCATCCTCACCCCACCCCATTAAATAATTTACTAATTATTTTTATCTTATTTTCAGATATTAATTATTTTTTCTTTCTTCAGGTTTTAATTATCTTTTCACTTTCCAGTTTTCATTTTCCGTTTCTGTTCATTTTCATTCGAATATTTCGTATAATATTCGAATGTTTCGTCGTTGGTTTGTTTCTGTCACATCGATGGGTTGCTCCTTCCACTTGGTTAACCTTCATGGTTTCTATTCGTTCGTTTTCTTTCCTTGTACTAATCCGCTTCCTTTCAGGTTTATATTAGCAGTAATATATTCTGTTTCAGCTTTTAGTTTTCTCAAGATTCTTAAGTTTCCTCAGGACTTCATTTGGGACACATCGATGGACGACGCGGGATGCGTGCGTTTAGACCTATGTAGATCTAAATAGTTCTAAGATAGATGCCTAGGCTAAGACTCATGTGCGCGCTATCTACAGAGGTAAGCTACCTAACTTGGAGCGAATATATACATTTCATATTTTTCTAGCTTCACTTCTCTTATTTACCAAATAGAACATAATTGTTCTCGTGATAATCGCGATCGTTCTTAAGTACCGACTAGCCTATACGACGTACTTTCGTGTACTCGACAACTTCTCGCCTCATAAGTCATCCTCACGTTGCGACAATGGAGTTGTAATATACCGAATCGAAGTCCCCTTCGTAAGACACAAAATTTAATAAAGTGTCAGTAGAGTTGCTTTAACTCAATTCGCTGCAAGTTAGATTAGATATCTTTGATATAGATAGCGCCAATAGGCTGCGCTACTAGGGCGCATGTCGGGTCTCGATGCGTAGCCACCTCCACGTGGTGAGATCT